>NC_079164.1:72145662-72445662 GCF_947568905.1 Ostrea edulis | reverse complement strand
ACAAAAGCGGCCGAATTTTGCCAATTAATTGAACACAAAATTCTCCCAATAAAGCAGTTGTTACCACCATAGCATCACAATATAACTGCTACCAAAGCAGTTTTTGTTTGCCACCATAGCAAACCATTTATATAAACTGCCACCATAGCAGTTGTTGCCACCAAAGTAACACAATTGTTGCCACCAAAGCAACACAATAAAAACTGCCACCAAAGCAGTGTTTGCCACCATAGCAAACCAATTTGAACACAAACAGAAAATAAATCAGAACCATGACATTACCCCAATTAATAGAATATCATATCAGCTGCTTTAATTTAGCTTGCAATGTTCCAAGAAATTGTCTATTACCTTCAACAGAAAGGTGAACACCATCTTTCAGAAACAAATGTGTATGTGAAACAGTAATTTCAGAATACTTCACAAAGACACCACCATTTTTGATGACAAATGTAGTAATGGAGCTATTAATGCGCTTTCGAGACTTTTGAGCCTCATTGTTTGAAATAGTGTATCTTCCAATATAATCTGGGAAGAATGTGAGACCAGATGATACAGGTATTTGGCATGATATTTACCAGTTCCTTTATGGAATTTTTCATGAACATTTGTTGCCTTCTGAGAGGGATATTAGGAGCACCAATATCATTACCACCACAATGCAAAACCAAAATTTTTGGTTGTCCATGAACTAACAATAAATTGTCTAAAGTTTGACTTAAATCCTTCCAACGCACACCAGAAATTCCTTTCCATATAACTTGCAAATCCCCCACAGAAGAGGCCATTTCTAGACCACATCTTATGGCATATTGCTCTGCCCTCTTTATGATTGACGAGCCCACAATCCAAACTGTACCTGTAAAATCGACAAGTAAATACATATGCAACTTAACTATGAGGTAGCCATTTCTGCTCTTAGATATGTCTTGTAAGCATTTGATCTCCACCTGCCTCTTATCTGGATCACAGACTCCTGCACCCCAGACATTAGAAAATGTGTTGCAGCTCCTATGCGAAATGAATGTGATTTGAAAGTGGTTGTATCTACGTCAAGAAACCGGGGAGCTTTATGTAATATGCTTGAAAACTGAAAAACTGTAATAGGTTGCTTCTTCTGATGACAGAACAAAGGCACATCCTCCTTGGTTCTAAACTGCAAGTAATTCTCAAAACACCTAAATAAAATTGCATTTTCACTGGATTTTTGGACACTGATAACTGACCCATATCCATATTGATCAGTTTTTTAACATTTGAGATATATTTGAAGACCATGTTCTAATATTTAATATTTAGAGATCCTTGAAAGTAATGACATGATAGCCAGAATTTTGTGATGTAACTGCTACTTTGCTCACCCTTAACAGAGCAAAAAATGATAAGGTAAATGCTGCCGAGAATAACCATTGCTCATAGCTTGAATAGCAGACATGCTGTAATGCATTTAAAATCTTGTTCAAGAGATTTAAGGAAATAGGACTTCTAATATCCTTTGTGGGTCTATTTCTCTTGAATCCTGCTAACATTTTTTGCACTATAAATGATTTGACTAGATTGGAATAACCATGAATCTGCAACACATAACTGATTCCAGACAAATATGATTTCACAGTTGAGTAGGACATTTTCTTATGAGATAAATATGCAACAAAATTAAGGATATGATCAATGGTAGGTGGCCATGTTTGTGAGAAATGAAACTGGCATCTGAATCCTTCAAAGGCTTTGATAGCATTAGCATATGCCTTTAAAGTTTTTTTTGATAAGCCTGAATCTACCAAGTGCGAAAATTTCCCAATAAAAGGCTCCAAAATTCTGTAGGTACCTGACAAGGATAATAATGAGCTGCTGGATCCAAATACATGAATCTGTCCCACTGTAAACGAGAAATAGCATCTGCAACTTTGTTCTTTTTCCACTTACATGAATGGCTCTTATTTGAATATTGTGCAATAATGAAACCAAAATCATATGCCTTAACAATGATAATACTCTGGAGTTCTTGGTAGATTGTTTGTTAATTATGTGGACCAATGCTAAGTTATCAATGTGCAGAACAAGTTTCTTTGACTGAAGTTGGTGTGCCCAAATATGTATGCCCAAGACAATTGGTATAAATTCTAAATAGGTAATATCTTTTCTACAAGTCGCATCCCAAGACACAGGCCAACACAAATAAGACCAAGACTGATAAAAAATAACTCCACAACCACATGAGCCCGAACTATCTGAATAAAACTGAAGAGTTTCATCCGTCTGCCAAGATAATGATGGGAATGAAGTAATGCCATTAAAATTGTCTAGGAAAACTAGCCACATGTACAAGTCATTTTTTATTTCCTTGGTAATTCGAACTAAAAAGTGAGGCTTTGCCACCCTAGACATTAAGCCATAAATACGACACGAAAAAACTCTGCCTACTGGTAATGCTTTGCTTACAAATGCTAAAGAACCAGCCAGAGACTGCAATTGTCTTAAAGTAACTTTAGCCATGTTTATCACATCTAAAATATGATTTCTCAACTCGTTCACTTTGTTTTGTGGTATAAAAATTGTTTGACTGACACTATCAATACCTAGGCCTAAAAACATCAGACACGTTGTGGGACCTTCAGTCTTATCCTCAGACAATGGTACTGCCAATTCCATACACATTTCCTGAAATCGATCCATAAGATACAAACATTCACTTGTATTATTCCTACCAACGAATAAATAGTCATCCAAATAGTGAATTATGGAAGAAAGTTGTGTTCTTCTTTGCAATGACCAATGTAAAAAGGTAGAAAAATTTTCAAACAGTGAACATGATATAGAACACCCCATTGGTAAGCATTTGTCAACATAGAATTTGCCTTCAAAAGTAAAGCCTAACAAACTAAAATCCTTTGGATTAACTGGTAGCAATCTAAAAGCATTTGAGATATCTACTTTCGCTAAAAGTACAGCCTGCCCTAAATTCTGAGTCAAATTCACAGCTTCATCAAATGTTGAATAATGTACAGTACATAATTCTGGATTAATGAATTCATTAATACTATTTCCTTTCGGAGCCGACAAATTACAAATCATCCTCCATCCACCATTTTTCTTGGGCACTACCCCTATAGGACTCCAGTGTAGACTGCTAATTGGAGGACTACTGAAAGGACCCGCAATTCGACCAAGTTGAATTTCTGTTGCAATCTTAGAAGCAATTTGTTCTTTGTTATATTTAGCAGACTTCATATTTTTTTTAAATTAAGAACTGCCTTGGACCAGTATAATTCAATGAAAACCCCTTTTGAAAACCATCTCTAATCAAATGAGCAATATCCCTATTAGGATAAACTGCAACCAAATCATTCAAAGCTGACAAATTAACTGATGACCAACCTTAAACTCCTTATGTTTCTAGCTGTATTGACGAAAAGGCTTCTGCTTATACTGAACTGGGGCTGTTTTGTGCTGAGCTGAGGGTGTCTGCTGTTGTGGTCTAGAGAAACTTTGCGACTTAGATTGAGCTGCTCTGTCACAATAGACAGAAGGATGGCTTTGGTCACACTTCATGCAAGCATGTAAATATTGACAAGTGCGCCTTGAGCAACTAGCTTTAAAATTAAAATCAAAACATTTGAGTTTTTTTTGATTGCTGTTCAATGGTACAGCTTTTGGGGTAGGTTTGGGACTTTGGAAGTTAACCATATACAGAAGCCAAAGCTCGGCATCAATCGAGTCCCATGCTAATGCAGGATTGCAGGCTTTTTAAAGACGAAATTGATTATCATAATCTTTCCAACCCGGAGACCGAGTAGCACCAGTTCTAATGGTACTTAAATATTTCAACATGGGCAATGCTTGACCAGGGTGGCGTTTAAGAAATGTTGCCATAAAAATCAAGTAGACATCTGTCCATTCTGAAATGTTTACAATTTTTTTGACTTTTTGCTTTTGTTTAATTCTAAGCATCCCATCCTCTAACGCAATGGATTGATGCTCTGTCTCAGAAATGGGGTCGGCATGTAATATTTCATCAAAATCAACGAACTCCACGTTCCAATTTTTTTCACAAACAGACATGGACAGATGTAGACCAATTTCGGAAGTTACACTGACTAGCGGGTTGGGATAAATATTCAGTACAGTACCTTGTCTTGGTACTTCAGGTTACTTAACCGTAGCCAAGTTCAGGGTGCTCGCCTCCAGCGTCTGTGCGCCGATGGATTCCCGACTTGTGGCTCCGATCGAGGCTACAACGTGCACATTACTCCCTAAGATGAAGGTGCCTGGTTTACTTCAGCTTCTGTGAGGGTATCTGCAGCCCGGGATCCTGCGATATAGGAACTTGACCTCGAAGTGGATACAGCCGCAATGGCCGGCGGTGCCCTAGCATACGGCGATTTTGTTTTTCGTCTAGCGCGCAGCATCTTTCAAAAGATTTCTTCTCTACTGGATTTTCATGCGACCAACCCGCTGGGAAGTTTCAAGCAAAAAGGGGGAGCATGCGCGAAGGAATGCTTACGTCATTTTGAAAGATTAAATGTATAATTAAAACCCAGTCCTACACGCAATAACCTGTCCGAAATACAAGCAATATTGACATGATGAATTAGTTCGAATCTTAGTCGATAACTTTGTTGATCTTGAATGGATAAGCTTTAATAATCTTTCCCTAAGCTCAGCATGAATAAGCTTATCATAATAAAGAGTTTATGATATACACAAACTGAATAAATTCTAAATAATAGATAAGTCATGCTAAACTGTTAAAGTACATGAATTGAACAAAAAGAAAACTGACTATAAATGCTTTAACAATTTTCATGTGTAATACTGAATTTATAGTAAAACTGACAACATTTCTACAATCAACCTTACCTCCCATGAGGTGCAAAGGTCGGTGCAAATATAAAGCAATCTTCCTACTTTATAGTATGTGTTGCTGTTCTAAATATAATAGAATAGGTATTTACGTTAAAGTTATAATTTATTGCATGAATGAATATTTACTCTTAAGACTTTATAAAGTGTAATACATTCATTCTCTCCTCTAAAAGTTGAACACATTAATTGAATCTTATTTAATTATATATTAATATGTTCTATATCAATTATTTACAAAATTCGTGCAAACTTGCAAAGATCATTACTTACTTACTTACTATTTACTTACTTACTTACTTAATCCTCTTCGTGCATGTCTGCACATAAGGCTGATTCAGTTTCCGTAGCAAGCCTTTTTTTACGTGACTGGGTTGCTAGCCCAGTGCACAACCCTCCTCCTCTCACATCCTGGACTTGGGACCAGGCAATGGCGGAGATCATTCACTCCCTCATATTGTCTATCATTCAAACATTCACTCAGACAAGATACAGTAGTGAAAATAAAGAAATAGTACATCCTAAGTTTAATACTAACCTGCTCAAATAGAATAAATCTCCATCCAGTAAATCAATCAACTAGTAAAGAACAAGCTACTATATCAAACTTTTATCCAACAACCCTTCTGTGCCACTTAAGCATGAAAACAAGAATACCTGTCCTCAAAAGAAACTTCCCTCCTAAAAACCATGTGACCAAACTAGAGTGATCTATAAATAGTAACAATTATCCTAAAGAAAAACCTGTTCTGCATGGTAAGCAGTAAAATTTAATAAGTAATGAAATAAGAAGACAAACACAAGTCATAGTTATAATAATGATTTCAATTAGATAAAACTTTATTCTCATATCAAATTTCAAAACTCTGTAAAGAAATTGAATTAAAGCAATTTATACTTTATCTTTTGTAGGATTTGTTTCATATTAAGCAAACCATAACATCCCGTATTTAAGAAAAATACTTCTCATCCTGAAGTTTTGTCTGAATTTGATTAAATTAGATCCTCAAGAAAAGAAAAACAGACCTTTTTGTATTTTTGGCCTCTATATTTATTCAAATTGTCAAGTTTTGTCTTTTCATGTATGTACAGCATATGTCCGTTCATTTCCGTTAATGTATGCCACCTATATTCCATCTTCCTAGTATTTTTCGCAACCCGGGAGACAATGCAGGTATCACATCTGAATATCAGGTAACACAGTATCTTAACAAGTTTAATAATGTCTTTGGACCTCCCAATGAAAATAAGTGACAATAACAAACTCATCTCATCAATCATCTCGAGAGATATGGCAAAAAAAATCTCCTCGAAACACTAGAGCTGAGGTATGATGTCACCTTCTTTTATCAAAAATGACGTTTATCTTTCTTTAGAAAAACATTAATAGAACGTCTGTGGCTCAAACAAAATATCCAATATAGCCAAAAAAAGAGTTGATGGGCCATACGATTAAAGTTTATCTTCATCAATGATTTCCGTGCAAGAAGTTCCAATTTTTGAATATATTGTCCGAATGTTTTCTTATAACATCCCGACAATGAAATATGTTCTAATCAAATCAGTACAGACAAACATGTTGTCTGTGTGTTATTTTAGCACCAAATTATCTCAGTATATAATCTTTAAAAAAAAACATTGACGAACCAATTAAATATTTTAGTTGGGAAGAGATAACATCAGCATCCTTCATTTGAGAGGTGACTTGCTTAAGCTTTATGCAATTTCTATGACCAACATTCAAACACGATTCAACGTGGAGTACGCGAAATGAAAATACATGTTCTTATTCTGTATTGTACATTTCTAACAGAGTTTGTCAGCCGTTCATGGAAGTGAATAAAGTAATAAGAATTACAAAGAGTAATAGAAATGGAATAATTACTTCACCGGGGCATCCTGGACATTATCCAAACAGCGTGTGCTACATTTGGGATTTAGAAATTGGATTCCCTCAGGCAAATATTACTTTCTGTTAAAAGTTTGGACATTTTTTAAAACCAATTACGCCCAGTTTGCGGGTGACTATTGAGAGTTAAGTATTCTTTATAAAAAGAATAGTTACAGATTTCAATTACTATGAACATTTTTATCTCAAGTATGTGTTGTGTCTGAAGTGTATAGACATTATTTTCACTTCTAAATTGAGGAAATAGACCCTTGTTGTTTTTGACATTTTAAGAGTTGTGGCAAAGAAAGCAGCAATGTTTCATTCATGGCAACAGGAAACAGAATACGAATATCTTTTGCACGTGATAGTAAAGACACCGCACAAAGATTCATCCTCTACTGGCATGGTACGGGTTGTAAATATTGGCCAATCTGAGATGAGAGTTGGTAAACTCTGCTTTAGAATATCTGTAAGAGGGATTTCTAATATAGGATTTCTTCCATCGAGTTATTTCAGTACAACTTTTGAGGTAACAGCCACTAATCACATGCCGATTTGAACAACTCTTTTACAATGATGTTTTTGACAACAACTAAATTGACATCGACCAATAGAACCATTAACATCAGAATCCCAGTCTGTAACAACAAGCGGGTCTGAGAAAATAGTGAATCAATGTCTTACTCAATTCGAGAGAGTAAGTAATATCTCATAGCAACTAATTCGATGAAAAATAAAATCAATACATGTATATAGTGAATGCAGCAGGTGATACACGCACTTTGAATCTCTCTCTCTCTCTCTCTCTCTCTCTCTCTCTCTCTCTCTCTCTCTCTCATGTATCCAGACGTTGGTCAAAAATCCAAAATTGAAAACCGTCGGCAGTAAATGGGCAACTTTTGTATTTTCAATAAATGGCACATTTTTAATACCTGATCATGAGATTGTATGATAATCTCAAAACATGTTAGGCTTCAGTAATGCATGGCGAGCAACTCCTACACTTGGGTGCAATACATTCTAGTATGCCATAACGATTGTTAGGACGTTCTTGGCACACTGATTTAACTACGGTTAACTCCGTTACCCAATAAAGATATAGGACTCGCGGTGGGTGTGACCGGTCAACAGGGCATTCACACTCCTCCTAGGCACCTGATCCCAATTCTGGTGTATCCAATGGTTCGTGTTTGTCCAACTCTTTATTTTGTATTTCTTCTAGGAGTTATGAGATTAATCACTGTTCCTTATCTTCATCTTTCATTCTAGTGACAGTTCATTTAGCTTATGTCGATTGTTTTAAGTTCTGTTTTCTTTCTTTAAAATTGTGCTTTTTGCAAGGTATCTTACAACTATTTTGTCCCCCATTTTGGTTCGGATTAAACATTGACTTTTAAAACAATATGAATCAAATATGTCTTTTTATGGAATGTATAGGAAATGTGGAAATTCCTTTCCGTGTATGGTGTGAATGAAAATCAGTTGATAACGAAAATATAGTGTGATATCATACAATAGAACTCTACGTCATTGTGTACCTTATTTAGAAAAATATGTTCTTTATCTAATAAAATAAAATTTATATCAGCAGCTTTTTGAAAAACAAATTTGACTGCTTACTGATTTTGACTCTTAAATGGACATAGACACGGTTTGAACTGAAAATCTTCAAATTTCATATTCTAATTTTTAATGTTTAGAATGCTTAAATAAGGTATTACTAATGATCAGCAAAAATGTGAATGTCAGTAGTTAAGGTATATGGGAGATACAGAGGTCACAAGACCTTGTTATGTAAACAACGCTCATGCCATGTTTTGTTTACATAGGTTAAATAACTAGTAAAAGTTTCGTTTAAAGCAGATTTTTTCAATACACGTATCAACACTTCGCGAAAGTTACATCCTTTTTCCGCCATCACCCGGATGAAAATCGTATTTCTCTACTTTGGCCTTTGTAATTTTCCTATCTGTAGCTTTGACATCTGTTATTTATCCATCAACTGCAGTCAACTACAATAATGCCCCAGATTGGGGCAACCCATTAACTTGTATGAAAACTTGGTAATTGGCTAAAATTAAAAGTAATAACATCTTACATTTGGTAAGGTAAAGAAGGAAAACTTGGTTTTTCACAGATTGACCTTTGCTTGACCCCGAAAAGAGACGTAACTCGCGGCGAAGTGTTTATACGTGTATTCATAAGTGAATTCTTAACACAATTGGATAGTTTCTAGTCTTTGGCATATCACAGTTTGTTTTGAACACGCTATTTTCTATTAAACAGTCTAATGTAAACAGAAACATGGCACGAGCCTTGTTTACATGACAAAGAATTGCGAGTGCTGCATCTCACTTATAACTCAACAACTGATATTCAAATTTTGGTTAACCATTTGAAATACTTTAGTTAAGCACTGTAAACAATGAAAATGGAAAAATAGAATTTGAAAACTTTTAGCTTAAATTGTGTCCATGCCCATTTAATCATGTCCGTGTTGTTATAGTTTTTATTTATTTAAATTGATTTTCAAAGCAACCAGCATTGATCAGAAAAACATATATCTTAAAACTACATGTATTAATTTAGCAGGACTTTTAATCGGAGGATTCTGTGGAATGGAAGCCACTGTGATAATTACTGGAGTATACGTTCTGAGGCAATTGAGAGTGCGGAGAGTTCTCCTAAATTCTGCAAAAGATTTTTTATAATGAATATTTTAAGCTGATTACATGTGATAATGATAATAATAAGAAATGTTTGTTTTGATGTTTGTTTCACTAAGGTTTTTTTTATACTTTGAGAAAACCCAACGAAGCAGAGTATTCTTCTGTAAATTTCTACGACACCATTCCCGTGGAACACTTCGATTTTGATGAAAACCATCATTGTTATTGTTCTTAAAATCATGAATGGCAAAATGTTTTAGGAGAAGTTTATATAACATGGACAGCGAACTCTTTTATCAACTGCAATTGATGATATTCTTCCTGGAAACTAATCTGTCTACACATGTCTACAGTATATCCTAACTTGGTTGCGAAGATACAAATACAGCATGTGATATGAGGTGTGAAGATAAAGAACAGCGATCAATATCATGACTCGTATAACGAATACAAAATAGAGAGTTGGGTAAACACAGACCTCTGGATATACCAGAAGTGGACGCAGATGCCTAGGAGGAGTAAACATTCCCTGTCGACCGGTCACAACCGGCGTGAGCCTTATATTTTGATCAGGTGAACGGAGTTATCCGTAGTCAAAATCAGAGTGCCAAGAACGGCCTATTTACCTTTCCTTTGTTTTGATTTCAATGACACGGGATGATTTCAGCTTCTCCATCGTCAACTTCCCATATTTATGTAACAATATTCCATCATCTCCTACATATGATGTTCATATCTCTCAACTGATTCGATTGTTCTGTGTATGGTCATTTTCTTAAATCGAGGCAGGCTACTGACGAACATGTTCATGGTGCAATGGTTTTAAAAGTCTCGTTTAAAGTCAGCATTTTACAAATTCTATGGTCGTTATAACAATTTAATGTGCCTATACAACCTACCATTGGGTTAAATGATGTCTTGATTTGTTTTATACCGATTGTAAGACCGTTTATCTTGCTTATAGCAGTTATGGGATTGATCACTGTTCGTTATCTTCACCTTTCATATAGTTACAAGTTATAGACCTGACCATTTCTTCATTAATGTGATCCAGTTGTGTGTAATGTGTGCGTATAAATCTTGATAAATATAGTCTTATTATAACGATTGGGAATTCTGACAGTAATGAAACTAGAATGTAAAAATCAAAATGTTTTCCCTTTTCAACATACATGAGGACATGATCTGCGAAGCCTTACAACGGCAAACTTTTTATGAAGCGTGTTCTTCCATATCTTAAGTATCTATTCAGAGGGCAGTTCTAGACTTGTATAATCTGCTTCTGCAATTTTTGTTGCGCCAGACAACAAATACAAGTCGTCTTTCCTCATAATGGAAGAACATAAAAATCTTTCATGATATCAGTTATCAACGAAACTATGTTTTTGACATATCCATCTGATATCTTCGAAACTTAATGAAACTGCATGATATAGTAATTTGTGTTTCTATGAATGTTATTTTAAAACAAAAAAGGTTATTGTAAACAGTTTTGATCGTGTGTCCAGGCCAGTTCAAGGTCAATGTTTGTTCTCGTTTTCTTATCAAAGGGTATTTCAATTTCTATTTGATAGGTACTATCAAATCCAACAATACATGTCCATTTAGAAATATCGAAAGAAATAATTCAGTCCGAATCTCATCTGAATTTTATCCAGTATAAGGAATTGCTTCAATTTTCCCCATCTTTATATATCTATGTAGCAATATTCCATTATCACCTGAATATGGTGTTTATATATCTCAACTGATTCGATATGCAAGAGCTTGTTCTGCGTATAGTCAGTTTTTCAATCGAGGTAAGCTACTGACAAACAAGCTGATGGTAAAGGGATTTCAACAGTCTCGATTGAAGTCAGCATTTCGCAAATTCTATGGTCGTTATAACGATCTACTTCGTCATTACAACCTTGCATTAAGTCAAATGCTGTCTGACGTGATTCATACCGATTGTTAAGCCGTTCTTGGCACACTGATTTTGACTGCGGATAACTCCGTTTACCTGATCAGGATATAGGGCTCGTGGCGGGTGTGACCGGTCAACAGGGGATGCTTACTCCTCCTAGGCACCTGATCCCACCTCTGGTGTGTCCAGGGGTTCGTGTTTGCCCAACTCTCTATTTTGTATTGCTTATAGGAGTTATGAGATTGATCACTGTTCGTTATCTTCACCTTACATCTATTAGAAAGAAGTCCAAAATATCATACGTTAGAGCACCTTTATTTCCTACATCCCAAATGGAGACATATTTTAATCATATAATGTGGCCGACAGCTTGGTCATCTTGTTACAACCAGTTGTGCATTGGTTGTATTTTTATGGTTATAAAAACATCACCAAAGCAGTACAATCATATTCACATTGATGCTTTAATTTGCAATCCATATTCCAACAAAACTAATTTCATGTAGAGTGTTGAATTATACAGCTGTATGCAAAAACAACAATCTATACATCTATTATGATGAACAAATTTAGCATAGACGAGGGGGATAGGAAATTTGCTAAGGAACTGCTTCCTGGAATTGTTCAAGTTTAAACGAATAGGAAGGAATTTATTAACTTGACTGTTATAAAGTTATGATATAAATACAAACACTTATTTTTGGTCTTTATATAGTAACTGTATCATGAGGTTACATAAAAGTATATTTACTTAAGAAGACAACCAGTTAAATATATCTTCCTTTATATTTATTCAGTTTTAAGTTAACTTATTATTGGAATATACTTACAAGTTTGAAAATTTGATTTGTAAGTGACCATCAGGCCCCATGGGCTACAATGCTGATTCGAGCCGCCTTGATTTTATAAAGATATAATTCGTAACCTTCAGACTGTGAATGTAAAATGTAGCCGAACAAAAATAAATATCTCACCAACAGTAACTTTCATTTTATAACGGAAAATGTGCCCTAAGAACAGTGATTGTGATCCCACAACAGTATCTGTGCATGTCAATTTGCCGATTCATACACCTTAACTTTTGTTGAAATTCACCTTCAAAAGGTGAAGTCTCAATATTAGTGACAATTTCTCGGCAGGACCCATAACAAAGACAAACCATCAACCGATCCATACCGTGTGACGAATGTAAAGGTGAAGATAACGAACTGTGACCAATCTCATAAATCTTACAAGGAATACAAAATACAGTGTTGGGCAAACACGGACACCTGGATATACCAGAGGTGGGAGCAGGTACCTAGGAGGAGCGAGCATCCCTGTCAATCTGTCACACACGTAGAGAAACCCATATCCTGATCAGGTAAAAGGAGTCATTCGCAGTCAAAATTAATATGCAAAGAACGGCCTAACAATTGATATGAAACACGTTGAATTTCATCCGACGCAATCATAGGCCATATTGGCAAACTAGATCGCTATAATGACCATTGAATTTGTAAAATACTGGCTTTAAATGTGACTGTTGAAACTCCTGTAACATCAACTTGTTTGTCAATAGCATGTCTCACTTTAGATGATGAGTAGATCAGGCTCTTGTGTATCGAATCAGTTGAGAGATATCAACATAAGCAAGTGATAATGGAATATGGCTACATAAATATGGTAAATTGACGAATATACAATGTCAATATGTTTAACCAAGCTATT
The DNA here is from genome assembly GCF_947568905.1 of Ostrea edulis. Taxonomy (NCBI): domain Eukaryota; kingdom Metazoa; phylum Mollusca; class Bivalvia; order Ostreida; family Ostreidae; genus Ostrea; species Ostrea edulis. Next base: position 72,432,623 of record NC_079164.1, on the reverse strand, counting down.
TAAGTATTTACACTTGTAATCTTAAAATACATCCATGGATCAAATAAACATTTTTCGGCTGGGAAGATATAACATCCGCATCCTTCTTTTGAAAGGTGACTTGATTTTAAAAAGCTTTATTCAATCTTTCAACTACGATACAACGTAGAGTGTGCGCAATGAAAATATATGTTCTCATTCTGTGTTGTACATATCTAACTGAGTTTGGTCAGCCTTTCATGATAGTGAATAATTTAATAAGAATTACAACGACTAATAGAAATGGAACAATTGCGTCACCGGGATATCCTGGACACTATCCAAACAACGTGCTCTACACTTGGGATTTAGAGACTGGATTCCGGCAGGCAAATGTAACTTTTTTTATAAAAAGTTTGGATATCTTTAAAAACAGTGACGGCCACTGTGTGGGTGACTATTTAGAGGTAAGTATTCTTTGTAAGAAAAATTGCAACATATTGCATTGACTATGAATATATTTGTTATCTTTGAAATGCATGGTAATTATTTTCATTTCAAGATTGAGGAAACAATGCCTTGCTGCTTTCGACATTTTAGAAGATGTGGCAAAGAAAGCAATGTTTCATTCGTGGCAACAGGAAACAGAATACGAATATCTTTTTTAAGTGATGGTAAAGACACCACACAAGGATTCGTCCTCTACTGGCATGGTACGGGTTGTACATATTTGCCAGTCTGAAATGAAATTTGATGAACTCTGTTGTATAATATCTCAAACAAGGATTTCTAATTTAGGATTTCTTCCATCGAGTTCTTTCAGTACAACTTTTGAGGTAACAGCCGCTAATCCCATGACGACAATGAACAACTCTTCTACAATGATGTCTGTAACGACAAGTACGTGAATCAGAATCTTACTCAATGCGAGACTTTACCTGGACAAATGAATGTATATATATAGACTTGAGATTGATCACTGTTAGTTTACTTCACATTTCATACATGTATATAGTGATTGTAGCAGCCGATGCATATCTTTGAATTTCTCTTTTCTTTAACTCTCTAAAAATATATCGCTCCCCATACTCTCTCTCTCTCTCTCTCTCTCTCTCTCTCTCTCTCAACAATTCGGACGTTTATCAGAAATCAAAAACTGAAAACCGACGACAGTAAAAGGACTAATTTTCAATGATTAGCGCATTTCTAAACCTGATCACGGGATTTGCAGAAAATCTCAAAAGATAAACTTCAGCATAACAGGACGAGTAATTTTTACACGTGTGTACACCACATTATAGTGACAGCGCATTCAGAATTTTTCTTTCTTAAAAATTTTGCTCTTTGCAAGGTATCTTACAATATTTTGTCCTCAGGTAGGAGCGGATTAAACATGGACTTTTATAACAATATAAATCAAATATGCCTGTTTATTTAGAATGTGGAAATTCCTTTCCGTGTGCGATATGAATAAAGATTTCCACAGATGAATAAAATGTAGTGTGATATCATACCACAATAGAACGTTTATAACTATACGCCATGTCATACTTTTATTTTGAAAACTTGGGTGTTTCTCCATTTAAGATAGCTAATTACACTAAATTTTTGTTTAACGGCTCGTTAAAACACCTCATATGAAGTATGATTTCACCATCGAAAAAGTGGTACAAGCTCTCAAGTATTTTATTTGAATTTCTTCTGTGATTTATCCTAGAATGATAGAAAAGGTATTTTGTTGACAAATAAGATACTCTAGAGTCCAAATTTCACTGTGATTGGTTGCATAATATGAATAGCTAAGAAAACATACCTAAACAACTCAAACACGAGTTCTAATTTTTAATATAAATCAGATATACTGTCATAAAATATAAAGATAATATATTCATGAAAATTGAAATTCCTTTCAAATTCTTTTGATGATATATTTCTTCGATTTATCTCTTTTCTACTCAGTTCAGTTAAAGGCATATTGTCTACGAATTTTCTGGAAAAAAATATTTGTCCAAAACTAATTTCATTTTTCTTAAATCAAACGTTAGTAATGCAGTAGATATGATTTAAGATCTTATTTTGAGAAAAATAAAGGAAAAATATTGAGATCTGAATTCTTGTCAAGGATGACAAGAATTCACCTTTAACCCGCCACTATTTATATGACCTTGTATGTTAACTTATAATGAGCATGCGCCGTGATAAGTGTGGTAAACTAAATGTCGGAAAAGAAAATATTAGCACGAGGAAGGAAACGAACTTTAACGGATTCGGCGAGGAAGAGAAGTGGAAATGCAGTCTGTTCAAAGTGGAACAAAAGTATGATATACATGGGAGACCAGCTGGATCGATGGAATCAATTAAAAAACGTTCTGCACGTCCAAACTCACGCCGAAGTTGCGAAAATTTTACTCGACAGGTAGGCTTCGCATGGTGTTGTCTTTTTGATGAATGTTAGCCATTTCTACGTATGCATGACTGTAACGATCATTAATTAATTAAAATATAATATCAATATAAATGAAATTTTGCATGTAAACAGTTACTTATATGATACAAGTACGTTGTAGTCTATCATTGGATATATGTATGCTGATTTATAGGGGCCAACAAAGGGGAAATTATAAATGCAATGCAGTCAATTCAGATTATTGTTCAATTTAGTCGGTAAATGATTAAATTAGCCGAATTTCGATTACATTGATAAATTGGCCGGGTTGCACAAAGTGCATCCGACTAACTGACTAATAGTAATGGTAGATATATGGTGAATGCCGGGCGTGATGGGGGGGAGGGGTCCTCGTACAGGGTAATCAACTCATCACTCACCTCTAGCCTCACATTTCGCAAACTTTTGCATTGAAAATGTGCATGTGTCTTTTTAGAAGTCCTCGGACGTTTTTCAGGAAATTTACATGTACAGTGGAGCCTCAATAATCCGGACCCCATTAATCTGGACGCTTCACCTTCCGGACGATTTTTCTAGGGAACGGAATTTCTATATGTGATTTTGCATCATTAATCCGGAAATTCGCGTTACAGATCCGGACGGTCATTTTTTACTACAAAACGTTAAAATGCGTTGAAAATTGTATCGTAAATCCGGACGGTAATTTTTTTTAGGGAAGGGTCTGTGTCGGACAATTTTAGCAAGGCGTAAATTATAAAGAAAACAAGCTGTCTAATTGAAGTACCCTGTCAACACCTCCCTTTAATTAGGTGGTGTGTGATGATATGTCAGTTAGATAGCACGGGCCGATCGAGACATTGTATTGCCAATTTTTACACACAAGATCTGTAGTGTTGAATTTTGTAAATAAATCTGTATATGTAGTATATTATTTTATAGTCTTGACCAATAGCCTAATAGTATTTTAAAATAAATTAAAGATCATGCCGTAATGATATTTTTTTTAATTATTATTTTGAATTACTACACATATCAGTTGCGTTGATTCGTAAATTAATATCGACTTATTCAAATCTAAAGAGTGTAGATTATACTTCTAGATTCTGGATTTTATACTGTTGATTAGCGTGAAATATACATGTATGTTCATGCACATGTGTATGTAGTAAGTCTTTAATGTTTATAATGTCACACAGGTAGAGTGTGCCTGTGTACGATTGTTTCTTGTTACGATGTTGTAGAGCTTTATTGCTTTCGAATTTTTAAACTCTGGGTAGAAGTGAGAAAATTACCATTTTAAGGAAAACGGCAATTAAATTTTGTATGTACCCGTGATGTTGGTTTCACCCGAGTTTTGTTCCGTTATTATCACATCATGATAGGTACCCTTGGCTAGATCAAAACAGTAGTAGGTCTTGATATTACGAGCTTAAATTATTTTCTTCCCCCGATATTGGTTTGGATAATTATAGAACAAGAAATATAAACTCTGGCAGATGGGATTTTGGTTAAAGAATGTTGTCAACTGACAAGATAAACACAAAATTCTTAAATCAACTTTCGACGATGAAGATTGTTTTAACAGACTTCTGAACCCGTTAATCGCGAAAGATGGAAATGACCGATCTCTTTAAGAAGTAAAAGTGCGATGAAATGTTTGAAGTGTAAATGATTATGTTAGTTACTATGATTTATTTATCTATAGTTACATATAGTGCTTCATTATTTGTTTTAGAGCATACAGTACACAGTTTTGTATATTTATTTGTAGTGCTAATATACATGTATAATGTAAGCATAGGCAAATACACTGCACACGTATATTTCAAATTTAGTGCTTTGAAATGCGTGTAAATGTTAACATTATTACAATTCATCAACTAATGCAAATGGTTAATCCAATGGCAGAATGTGTTTAATTCACTACCTATTAATAAAGTAAGCATATTGGTTACATACGTAAAGATATAAAATATGCGATTCAGTTATCCGGACGCTTCATTTATCCGGACGATTTTGCTGGGAACCAAAGTGTCCGGATTAACGAGGCTCCACTGTAGTTGAACTTCGTAATTTTTTCAGAATCTTTTGAATATGCATGTAGAGAGTACCTACTTTGTGTAATCAACTCCTTTCACACCTTTAGGCTGACATTCTCCAAACTTAGTTCAGTTATTATGAACACATTGAAGATATGCATGTGATTCACAGCCTCTTGATATTTAAAAGCCTGAGTGTCAGTGGGACATCCTATATTATGCATATGAAATTCAGATCTATTGATACCCATAAAGCAAGGAATGTGGGATCATAGTACAGTTTGTTTATCTGCATCTATCTATTAAAGTCCCCATCACAGATAAAATATTTCAAAGCAACTCGGCCATTTCAATTTTTTCAATGAAAATATAGAATTAATACTTATATATAGATCAGGGATTGAAATAAGTGATGGCCAGGAGCCAGTAGATTGTGGATTTGGGGTAGTGTTTTGTAAAGAGTATGTGCCCTTTAGGCTAGTTGATTGTTATATTTATCAGAATTCTTGAACGATTGAGCTAGTAAATGTTAGATATGTGTGCGTCCCATGTTTTTATCGCATGTAAAATAATTTGGATATTACTTTTATAAGTTGTACTATGAAGTAAAACAATGTTACAGTAGATAAATTCATGAGTATTGCAAAGAATGAGTTGTATTAAGAGGAATTTACTATCGGCAATATCCTTGAATGATTCTGTCGTAAAATTACTCAAAAATATGAGTTCCGAGTTAGTATATGAAGAAAGTGCATCTCTTTGAATGATCACAGGAACTGGTAATTTTGCCCCTAATAATAAAAGTAGGGTCTATAATTGCTTTTTATTACGGGGTGGTATGGTATTATAAGGCCCCTACTATTAATATTAGAGTTTAATTGTGTGGAATGATCTGTCTTATTTGCGACGCATTCGTAATCTAGTGACATTATGCTTTAATAAATGACAAGACACTTTAGATAATGTCGACTATTTTCTAAGTTGGGGTGAAAACATTGATAATAGCTAGTTTCAAGAAACAAGTAGGTCCAGTCGTGAAAATGTTCCATTATTATGGAATCTGGGTCAGTTGTTTTCATATTTACTGTTCTGAAGGGACAGTGAAAGTTATCAACTGACCAGTAACAATTTGAGTTTATAGCCAAAGTGATCAGTGATTGAAAATGATAATTTCTAGCCCTTTAGAAAGACGACTTTTAACCCCATCAAGGTACATGATTGGATTTACATTTGTTCAGCTTTAGTGTCCCCCACCGCAACGTGGAAGAGGACATAGAAATACCGGTGTCTGTGCGTCCGTCCGTCCCACTTCACTTTGTGGACGCAACTCCTCAGACACCGCTCAACGGATTTTTTTCATAATTTGTAGGATTGTTAGTCACCATGTGTAGTTGCTCATATTATGCCGCCATTGTCATTCGACAATTTTTACAGGAGTTATGGGACTTTGTTGAATTTGTACATGTTACACTATAGGAACACTTTGTGGACGCAACACCTCTGAAACCGCTCACCGGATTTCATTCAAATTTTGTAGGATTGTTAGTCACCATACATGTATGTAGTTGATCATATAGCACCGTCATTTTGATTCGATAAATCTTACAGGAGTTATAGAACTATGTTGAATTTGTAAATACTACGCTATAGAAACAGTTTGTGGACGCAACTCCCCCGAAACCGCTGACAGGATTTCACCATTCAAATGTTGTAGGATTGTTAGTCACTATATGTAGTTGATCATATTGCGCCGTCATTGTCATTCGACAATTATTACAGGAGTTATAGAACTTTGTTGAATTTGTACATGTTACACTATAGAAACACTTTGTGGACGCAACTCCTCCGAAACCGCTTAACGGATTTTGTTCAAATTTTGTAGGATTATTAGTCACCATTGTTGCGTCAAAATTGGTACCGTATAAGTTTTACGTTACGACCTCTGGGTAGAGGCCTCTGCTGGTGGACTGTTAGTCCCCGAGGGTCTCTACAGCCCAGTAGCTAAGTACTTTGTTACTAGCTTGAAAATACGGATGTATATTTAATTGCTCCGATAAAATGTAGAAATTCATTTCAAAATCAAGGATCATCTCCCTCATGCATAGTTCTATCCTTGGACGAATTTGGCTCCAGTTCTTGGCACTCTGGTTTTCCTTTTAGCTCTTACAAATTTATTGTTATTTCGAATTTCCAAAATTTCGGCTTGAGCATGACCGAAGAGACATTATTTATCGAAATGCTTATCTGTTCCATCAAAATTGGTACCGAATAACTTTTACATGTAGTTAATTATATTGCGCCGTCATATTGATTCGACAAATTTTACAGGAGTTATGGGACTTTTGTGCTCCATTGTTAGCTGACCTGCTTTTATATTCATACGAAGCAAAATTTATTCAAAGACTTCTACGTGACAACAAGGGCCTCCGTGGCCGAGTGGTTAGAGCATCGCGCTCAAAATCACACCGCCTCTCACCTCTGTCGGCGCGGGTTCGAATCCGGCTCGCGCCGGTGAGTGGGAACGTTTCCCAGTTTACTTTCGGAAGGTCGGTGGTCTCTTCCCAGGTACATTGTATCTGGGTTCTCTCTTCCACCAATAAAACCTGGGCGCCACCATATAACTGAAAAATTTTGAGTGTGTCGGAAAACATCAATCAATCAATCTACGTGACAAGAAAATAAATCTCCTGCTGTGGCATTCAATTCGACATTTAGATATATCGACGATGTCTTTCTATTAACAATAATCATTTTCATTCATATATCGATTAAATATATCCCAGTCAACTCGAAATAGAAGACACCACAGAGTTGTCCACATCTCCTTCATACTTAGATATTTTTTGAAAGTATATATTAACGGCAAACTAACAATTCCACTTTATGACAAACGGAATGATTTCAACTTCTCCATCGTCAACTTCCCATATTTATGTAGCAATATTCCATTATCACCCACATATGGTGTTTACATCGCTCAACTGATTCGATACACAAGAGCTTGTTCTGCGTATGGTCAGTTTTTAAATCGAAGCAGGCTATTGACAAACACGTTGATGGTGCAGGGGTTCCATCCCCTGTCGACCGATCATACCCACCGTGAGCCCTATATCATGATCAGCTAATCGGAGTTATTCGTAGTCAAAATCAGTGTGCCAAGAACGACCTAACATGAAACACGTCAGAGAGCATTCGACCCAATGATCGGTTGTATTGACGAACTAGATCGTTATAACCACCATAGAATTTGCGAAATGCTGATTTCAATCGAGACTGTTGAAACCCCTGTACCATCAACTTGTTTGTTAGTAGCTTGCCTCGATTTCAAAACTGACCATACGCAGAACAAACTCTTGCGTATGGAATCAGTTGAGATATATAAACACCATATGCAGGTGATAATGGAATATTGCTACATAAATATGGAAAGTTGGCGATGGAGAACCTGAAATCATCCTGTTTTTCATACAGTTGAGTTGTCAGTTTGCCATTAATGTTTACTTTCGATAAAATAAAAGAGTTAAACGAGACTGTTGAAACTCCTGTAACATCAACTTCTTTGTCAATAGCGTGTCTTAATTCAAAAAATGAGTATAACAATATCTTGTGTATCGAATCAGTTGATAGATATCAACATCATATGCAGGTGATAATGAAATATGGCTACAAAAATATGGTAAGTTAACGAGTATACAATGTAAATATGTTTAACCAAGTTATCCAAATACATACAATTGTAATCTTATAATGCATTCATGGACCAATTGAATATTTTCAGCTGAAAAAAGATAACATCCGCATCCTTCATTTGAGAAGTAGTTTGGTTTTAAAAGCTTTATTCACTCTTTCAAGCACTATACAACGTGGAGTGCGCGCAATGAAAATACATGTTCTCATTCTGTGTTGTACATATCTAACTGAGTTTGGTCAGCCTTTCGTGAAAGTGAATAATTTAATAAGAATTACAACGACTAATAGAAATGGAACAATTACGTCACCGGGATATCCTGGACACTATCCAAACAACGTGCTCTACACTTGGGATTTAGAGACTGGATTCCGGCAGGCAAATGTAACCTTTTTTGTAAAAGGTTTGGATATCTTTAAAAACAGTGACGGTCAGTGTGAGGGTGACTATTTAGAGGTAAGTATTCTTTGTAAGAAAAATTGCAACATATTGCATTGACTATGAATATATTTGTTATCTTTGAAATGCATGGTAATTATTTTCATTTCAAGATTGAGGAAACAATGCCTTGCTGCTTTCGACATTTTAGAAGATGTGGCAAAGAAAGCAATGTTTCATTCGTGGCAACAGGAAACAGAATACGAATATCTTTTTTAAGTGATGGTAAAGACACCACACAAGGATTCGTCCTCTACTGGCATGGTACGGGTTGTACATATTTGCCAGTCTGAAATGAAATTTGATGAACTCTGTTGTATAATATCTCAAACAAGGATTTCTAATTTAGGATTTCTTCCATCGAGTTCTTTCAGTACAACTTTTGAGGTAACAGCCGCTAATCCCATGACGACAATGAACAACTCTTCTACAATGATGTCTTTAACAACAACTGAATTGACATCGACAAAAGAACCGTTAACACCCGCAACCCAGTCTGTAACGACAAGTACGTGAATCAGAATCTTACTCAATGCGAAACGGTAATATCTTACGGAGACTAAATCTTTACCTGGATAAATGAATATATATATATATATATATATATATATATATATATATACTTGAGATTGATCACAGTTAGTTTACTTCACATTTCATACATGTATATAGTGATTGTAGCAGGTGATACATGTCTTTGAATTGCTTTAGCTCTCTAAAAATATCACGCTCCCCCCCCCCTCTCTCTCTCTCTCTCTCTCTCTCTCTCTCTCTCAGCAATTCAGACGTTTATCAGAAATCAAATAACTGAGAACCGACGACAGTAAAAGGACTAAGTGTCAATGATTAGCACATTTCTAAACCTGATCACGGAGTTAACAGAAAATCTCAAAAGATAAACGTCAGTAACACATGGAGATTAATTTTTACACGTGTATAGTCATTCTAGTGACAGTACATTCAGAATTTTTCTTTCTTAAAAATTGTGCTCTTTGCAAGGTATCTTACAAAATTTTGTCCTCAGATTGGACCGCATTAAACATGAACTTTTATAACAGTATAAATCAAATATGCCTCTTTATTTTTAAATCGAGGTAAGCTACTGACCAACAAGTTGATGATACAGGGGTTTCAACAGTCACGATTGAAGTCAGCATTTCGCAAATGCTATGGTCGTTATAACGATCTAGTTCGTCAATACAACCTCGCATTGGGTCAAATGCTGTCTGACGTGTTTCATACCGATTGTTAAGCCGTTCTTGGCACACTGATTTTGACTGCGGATAACTCCGTTTACCTGATCAGGATATAGGGCTCACGGCGGGTGTGACCGGTCAACAGGGGAAGCTTACTCCTCCTAGGCACCTGATCCCACCTCTGGTGTGTCCAGGGGTCCGTGTTTGCCCAACTATCTATTTTGTATTGCTTGTAGGAGTTATGAGATTGATCACTGTTCGTTATCTTCACCTTTTATTTAGTGTGAATGTATAGAAATGTGGTAATTCCTTTCCGTGTCCGGTGTAAATTGGTTTACAAATTAAGTGAATTTATAAAGGAAACTAGGTTTTTAATTAGCAGTGCATACAATTAGCAACAATATGATTATTTTAGTAATTTCTATCAATTTTGATCGGGATCGGTACTTTTTTTTTCAGTTTGAATATAGCGATTACATCTAAAATATGGTCATTTCCTTTCAATTTATTTTTATAATATATTTCTTCGATATATCTCTTTTCTAACTGACATGTTTTTTTGAAGATTTTATTCGAAGATTTAAAAATATCAACAAATAACGTTTTCAATTTTCATAAATATTCTTTTCTAAAAAATCAGAACGTTTATATCTGAATCTTGTAGGTATGTTTTATTAGATATTCATATCATACATCAAATCACAGCGAAATTTTGACTCAAGAATCTCTTATTTGCAAATCAAACTCCATTTTTATCATTCCTGAAAAATCACAAAAAAGCATATAAAATAATTGGTGAAATCATACTTCATAAGAGGTGTTTTAACGGGCCATTAAATAAAAGTTTTCTGTAATGAGCTACCTTAAAGAGATAGTAAAGCTCATTTTTATGAAAACATTTCTCACCCAAATCATTTTTATTCCTCTCTAACATAATTAAAAACGATATATGAATGGTATTTTTAAACTTTTAAATGACTACATGTTTTTCAAAAGTTACACTAGGAGCCAACGTATATAGCAGATTCAATTTTTATCCAGGAAGCATAAATTCGGGGGACATAATTTTAAGGTTTTAATCGTATTTGGATTCAAATTAAAAAGTTTGAAGAAAATTACCTTCCCTATCCCTTTGAGTAATTTCATATTGTAGTTTTCGTTTATCTAAATTAATTCATAAAGCAACCAGCATTGGTCAGAACAACGTACATTCTAAAACTAATACTTTAGCAGCACTACTCATCGGGGGATTCTGTGTTATGGAAGTCACTGTAATAATTACTGGAGTATGCGTGCTGAGGCAATGGGGAGTGCGGTGAGTTGTCCTAACTTCTTCAAAATATTTTGCTAATTTACGATGATTATATTAGCTGATTACATGTGATGATAAAAATAGAATTGTGTGTTTGTTTCACCGGGTTTTTTATACTTCATTCAAGCACCCCTTTGAGAAGACCCCAAAAAGCTAAGTTTTGTTCGGACGATTTCTACGACACCATTCCTGTGCATCACATTCGTTCTTGATGACAGCCATCATTGTCGTTGTTCCTAAAAACATGAATGGCAAAATGTTTGAAGAGAAGTTTACAGACCATGGACAGTGAACTCTTTTATCAACTGCAATTGATGATACTCTTTCTGGAAACTCATTTCTCCACGAACTTATGATACAGTATACCCCTAACTTGATTACAATAATATAAATACAACCACTGTGATATCAACATGTAATTAACAAATAAAGATCATGGATAACCTACAAGGTTGAGCAATTTCGTTTTGAAATGTAAAACCTTTCAAACATTTCCTGCATCATTCACGAAAACAAAAACTTTATTTATTCTCTACTAAGGCTAAGCAATATACAGCTGATCGTTTTCCTATACAGCTACGATAAGATCACCGTGACGTCATGACAGTTTCCGAAATTGACTATACGTACATGTTTTTGCTGACGAAAAAGGTGAGAGGTTGTTGGTATTAAGTTATGAAACTTATAATTCTTTATTTGATGCATGTATCAAATGAAAAATTGGACGTAAAATTTCATTAATACGAGTAGCATATAGATGAAAAAGTTTTCCGTCCAATTTTTCGTTTGATACATGCATCAAATAAAGAATTATAAGTTTTATTTCTTATCATTTAATTACGTTTTTAAAATAGTAAAACACATAATTTCTCTCATTAAAAAAGTTTGATTAACGTTTCTGAAATTGCGAGTAGGAATACCTATACGTAACGATGAAAACGCATTCCAAAGAAAAGTAGTCCCGCGTGCTTAGTGCAGATGAATTCCAGACGATTTTTTTTTATTACTGAAATCAAACGAATTTTTCATCCAATCAGCATCGTTGTTAAGTCATCACGTTAAAAGTTATTAAGTGATTACTAGATCTATTTAAAGATATTTCAAGTACATGCAGTTCGTTTGACGGATTATATCAATACACAGCCCGTGGGGATCCGGTTTAGAACGGGTTCTCAGTATCCTTTGCTTGTCATAAGAGGCGACTAAATGGGGCGATCCTTCGGATGAGACCGTAAAAACTGAGGTCCCGTGTCACAGCAGGTGTGACACGATAAAGATCCCTCCCTGTTCAAAGGCCATAAGCGCCGAGCATAGGCCTAAATTTTGCAGTCCTTCACCAGCAACGATGACGTCTCCATATGAGTGAAATATTCTCGAGAGGGACGTTAAGCAATATACAATCAATCAATCACAGTCCAAGAAAACTACACATTCGTGGACAGAGGATTAACTTGTCTGTGTATCGACATGTTTGTTTACAGTTTCGATCTCCTCATGCAGATGATTGATTTATATTGTTTGAACAATATTCTGCAGTCATTTATAAACGGTTAGCAAGATATATTCATTTTCTTTTATGATTTTGAAATTGATTTATCAGTCATTGACTTTATTGCTCCATTAGCAAACACGAAGTGCAAGCGAGATATTTACCAATATTTTTTTCCTCATTATCAGTCATTGCGCATGCAGGATATCGCATGATAATGACCGCGGCATTCCATGGACCTTTGCAATAACTGTGGTAGAATTATTTACATCTCCACCACATAATTAGGACAAGCTTTTCACAATATCACTTGTTAACGAAATTGTATATTTTGTTTACAAATCCACAAAATCTTAGCTTTGATTGTGTAGGTCAGTTCGAGTTCAATATTTATTCTCTTTTTCTTACTAAAGAGTGACTGAATTTCTGTTTGATAGATACCATCAAATCTACATGTAACAATATTTGTCTGTTTACAAATATCAAAAGAAATAATTAAGTCCGAATCTCACCTGATTTTTATACAATATAAGGAATTACTTCAATTTTTCTCATATTAAAAAGAAAGAAGCCGAAAATATACATTAGAATTCAAACTTTTTATACCAAATGTTCAGTTTTCACATTCCAAATGGAAACCTAGGTGAATCATATGATATGTCCGACAGATTGGTCATTTAATCTTGTTATAACCAGTTTTGTATTCTTTGGAAATTACAGGGGGATAATCATATTAATATGCTGTTTTTATTTTAAACACATTCCAACAAAATATATATTCCATGTAGAGTTTCAAAACATACAGTTGTGTGCATAAACAGCTATAGCTATCATCATAGACGAGGAATATAGGGAATATAGTAAACACATGTGACAACTTCCTGGAATTGCTGAAGGTTAAGGAAGTTTGAACGAATAGGAAGACACTTCATGAATATGATTGTTATAAAGTGGTGTTTTGAATATAAACACTTTTTTCTCGTCTTTATATAGTAATTGTATCATAAAGTTAAGTATATACATTGTATCCTAATTCCGTGGAGATCAAGGTTAGAATAGGTCCTCAGTACCCCCTTGTTTGTCGTAAGAGGCATCTAAATGAGGTGGTCCTTCGGATGAGACCGCTAAAACCGAGGTCCCGTGTCACAACAGGTGTGGTACGATAGATACACCTTCCTGCTCAATGGCCATAAGCGCCGAGCGTAGGCCTAAATTTTGCAACCCTTCACCAGCAGTGTTGACGTCTCCATATGAGTGAAATATTCTCGAGAGGGACGTAAAACAAATTTCAATCAATCAATCATTGTATCCTAAAGAAGACAACCAATTAAGATTAAGATATCTATATCTTAGCTTTCAATTAACTCATTGGTGGAAAGTACTTATGTTTATAGCTTTGAAAATTAAATTTTAAAATGAATACATGTATGAGGCCTCATGGGCTAATATGTAAACCCGAGTCGCCTTCCTCATATAAAGATATGAATCGTAACCTTTAGACTGTGAATGTTATGTGTACCCCACCAACAGTAAATTTGATTTTACAACAACAAAAGTATTCCCTGAACAGCAAATGTAATTATCCCAAGAACAGTTAATATAATCCCAAAACAGTAAATATGATCCCACAACAGTCAATATGATCCCACAACAGCAAATATATCCCCATAACATGCAGAAAATATGATCTCGCAGCAGTAAATATGATCCCACAACAGTCAATATGATCCCACAACAGCAAATATATCCCCATAACAGCAAATATGATCCCGCAGCAGTAAATATGATCCCACAACAGTAATGTGATCCCACAACAGTAAAAATAATCCTACAACAGTAAATATGTAGTAAATATGATCCACAAGAGTACACATGATCCCACAAGAGTAAATGTATTCCCCACAACAGTACACGTGGTCCCACAACAGTGAATAGACAACTCAAAACCGGCAACTCGGTCTTTAACAGCAAGTAAAACTAAAACAGTGAATGAATGGGCAACAATCGAGTACTAAACCTTACTGAATGCGAGAGATTGATCTCTCATGGCGACTAAATATCTACCTGGAATTGAAAACAAATGTATACCCAAAAAAGTATATCAACATTACAAAACGTATGTAGATAGCATGAATTCTTGTAATGTCGTTTTGATAATAATCGGCAGTCACTTAAGGACAAAATATTTCTAAAGGCATAATTATAATCAGGGGCGCTTTACTGCAAAACAAAGGCGTAATAACGCAAAGCAAAGGTAAAATAACGCAAAGCAAAGGTAAAATAACGCAAAGCAAAGGTAAAATAACGCAAAGCAAAGGTAAAATAACGCAAATAAAGACGTAAAAGCGAAAAAAGCACGCAGATTTAAAAGAGGTAACAGCGTATATTTAAATGCTTTATACTATGACAAAAAGGCGTGATGACGCGACTCAAATACATCATATTGCAAAAGAAAGGCTTGATAATGAAAAATAAGGGCGTAATAACGCGAGATAAAAGTGTTATAATGCGAAAGAAAGGTCAAGTAGCGCAAATTAAAGGTATTTAAACTGTGCACGTCGACTATTTTGTTTTAGTGTTAAATAATTTCTTTGTTGCTACCTCATTCTACTTGATGTGTATTCATGATGATATATTGTTCAAATCAAATCAAACATGTATGGAGCGCCCAATTAATATAAACGCAAATAATTTAAGATATCATCAATTTAATTATTACTCTCTTTAATTGAATTAATGTTCGCATTAAATCAATTACTGCTCTCATCAAATGAAGCAATTTGCGCTTCAATTCGATTATTGCTCTCATCAATTGAATTAATGTGCGCTTCCATTGAAATAATAAGAGCTATAATTGATTTAATGCGCACATTAATTCAATTATTACTCTCTTCAATTCAATTGATGAGAGCATTGATTTCGTAGAAATGTTGCTCGCAATATCAATTTAGAGCTCGGTATAAATAATCTTATGATCTCTTTACTTCAATTGAAGATATTTTTTAATTATTTACAATGCTTTTGTACATGTATAAAGAAGTAATGTGCGCATCAATTCTTTTAAAGGGAGCAATCATTCAATTAAAGATATCATTAATTCAGTTGTGGATAGTTGAATTGAAGATATATTTAATTATAATTATAGTTGCTCTCTCTTAAAGAATTATTGTTGTCTTCAAATGAATTAAAGATATCATTAATTCAATTGAAGCGAGCAATAATTTAATTAGTGTGCGCATTAAATCAATTATTGCTCTCATCAATTGATTTAATGCGCGCATTATATCAATTATTGCTCTTTTGAATTGAATTGTAGTGCGTATCAATTCAATTGTTGATATAATTAATTCATTTGAAGAGATCATTAATTCAATTAAAACGAGCTGAAGAATTAATGCTATCATCAATTCAATTAATGCGCGCAATAATTTAGAATTGAAGACATCATTAATTATTTAAAGAGATATTTGATTAAATTGTTCCTCGCATCAAATGAATTGATGATATCTTTAAATAATTGAAGATATCTTCAATTATTTGAGTTTATGTTAATTTAGCGCTCCAAAAACATGGCACTCTGAACCTTCCACTTCAGCGAAGTTTTCCGTATGTGGTTACTTTTCGAAATGTACACGCTAGCCCACTTATTTCACATGTACAGGTATTTTTCCTCATACACATTTTATAGTACAAATCCCACTAAATATTCATATGTTCATACGTGCTCTATTCAGATAAGTATAACGTAGTGTGGTTTGTACAATGCATGCTCTATTCAGATAAGTATAACGTAATGTTGTATGTACATGCATTCTCTATTCAGTTAAGTGTAACGTAACGTCGTTTGTACATGCATGCTCTATTCAGATAATTACATGTATAACGTAACTCGTTTGAGAAAATCGTAGGTCCTATATCTACATCGGACGCTGTATCTGAAGGAGTAGGAGTTCTGAATTCAGCACTACAGGATGGGTCGTTTGTTCTGAAGAGAAGGTACCCACAATCATTTCTGAATTCAGCACTAAAGGATGAGTCGTTTGTTCTTAAGAGAAGGTATCCACGATAATTTCGTTGAATTCTATTAAGGGTTTTTAACTTTAAATTGAGTAGAATACCCTTATTTTGCATTCTGTATAAATTCTTATTTTTCTTATATATTACAAAGTGGAAAAAACTACGCTATATACCAATACATGTATATTGGAAACATCCCATCATTTTATGAGCAGCCCCTTCCTTAAATGATAACCTAACATCAAATACCCGGTATATTTTGCATACGAATGCGCTACTTTTAAAATGAAAGTGATTCGCAAAAGAAATGGTTTTCAAGCTAGCTATTATTGCACCTTTCCTTTGCGTTTTCAGTCTTTTTAAATTCGCTATGTTATGCCTTTGTTTTGCGTTATCACGCCTTACTATTGCGTTATTGCTTCCGCGTTATTATGCCTTTGTTGCGTTACGACGCCTTTGTTTCGTATTACGCATTTCATTCACGTTATTACGCCTTTACCTCACGGTATTATGCCTTCATTTTGTGTCATGGCGCCTTGATCTTTGATTCGCATTATTACGTGTTGAGAAATAATTTTTTGTCTCTTTATTAGTCATTTCTGGTTTTCGTACCACCTAACAAAAGTAACCAAACCTATATGTAAATGTTTATTTCGATATAAAAAGAGAAAGTTGGAGAAAGGATTTCATGTATCTTTTTCTATATCATTTTGTGCAAAGTTTACAACCTACTTAGTATTTCATATCCATATAACGCCTATAATCAATCAAGTAACAATTACACTGAATATCGATAATTGCATATTGTCTGCTCAAAGTATTGTCTGGATGACATCTCTTCAACATCGTTATGCCCCCTCTTAAAAATCCAACTAAAACTAACAGAGTCCACTTGAACGTTGACAAAAATATATTAATCCTATGAACACTAAATATGTTAAAAGTGCACACTTCCGTAAGATGTATAGCATGTCAAACGTTGCAATATTTGATCGTTTCCATTTGTATTGTATATTTTCCATTTTTATTGTATATTTTCCATTTGTATTGTATAGCTGTTTCATTTGTATTGTATATTCTCCATCTGTATTATAGACGAATTGACTCCAGTCTTTGGCACTCTGTTTTCTTTTTAGTTCTTGCAAGTTTATTTTTATTTCGGATTTCCAATATTTCGGCTTGAGCATCACTGACGAGACACTATTTGTCGAAATGTGCAACTGGTGCATCAAAATTGGTACCGTATAAGTTTTATATTTTCCCCATTTGTATGGTATATTTTTTATCTATATTGTATTTAATGGGTTATTTAATATGATTTACTTTGAAGGTTTTAATATGTCAACGAGCGAGATATTCCGAATGCTCAACCACAAGACAAACTGGTCCCCTACTTCTGTGTCGGACTAGTTATGCACGAGGGCAATAGAAAGCGAAAGTTCGGTAGTATAGGCCTAGATATCGAGGTAGTACAATGGTAGATCGTTGGTTTTGTTAACAGGAGGTTATGATTTCGAGCTCCTCTCGTGTCCAAACTACGACGTAATACATAGTTTGTTATTGTTCCTACCAAAGTGAGAATCACGGGTCTTTCGAATATGACCTTTAAACGGAGAGTTCATTTCATGACAGGTGTAAGCACCTTAAAGAACCCTCACTGATACGGCCCTGACCGCTAAGTCTAAATTTGTGGTACTTCACTTACAGCTGGTGATGTCTTAATGAAAATATGAAGATAACGTACTGCAATCATTACTCTTATATAAGGAATACAAAATAGAGAGGGCAAATACGGATCCCTGGACACACCAGAGGTGGGATCAGGCGCCCAGGAGGAGCAAGCACCCCCTGTCAACCGGTCACATTCGTCATGAGCCCTATATCTTGATAAGTTCAAGGGAGTAATCCGTAGTCAGAATCAGTGTGCCAAGGACGGTCTAACAATCGGCATGAAACACGTCAGACAGCATTTTACCCAACAGTGGCGTAGCTTCCATTGAGGCAACCGAGGCAGCTGCCTCGGTAAAAAAAAAAAAAAAACACCTTTTACGTTGTTAAAATGTCGATAGCTTCTGGGGGGCTGCGCCCCCCACACCCCCTGCCTCGGTAATATTCGAACTCAAGCTACGCTTATGCCCAATGACAGGTTGGATTGGCAAAATTAGATTGTTGTAACTACCATAGAATTTGCGAAATGCTGACTTTAAACGAGACTGTTGAAACCCCTGTAAACATGAACTTGTTTGTCAGTACCTTGCCTCGATTTAAAAACCGATCACACTCGGAATAAGCTCTTGCATGTCGAATCAGTTTAAAGGTCATATTCGAAAGACCCGTGATTCTCACTTTGGCGAAGGAGCAATAACAACCTGTATTACGTCGTAGTTTGGACAAATAGTTGACAAATATAAACACTGTATGCAGGTGATAATGAAATATTGCTACATAGATATTGGAAGATGGCGATATAGAAGCTGAAATCATTCCGTTTGTCATAATGTTGAGTTGTTAATTTGCCATTGATACATGTATCCATTCTAATAATAATATTACGGTGCTTCATTTCGGAGGTTAAAGTGGGCCCTAATTTCCCCCTCAGAATGTGCTTGTTTTCTTCTACCAACGAAGCCAAGGCAAGCGTTTTATCTGAATTCCAATTAGGCTTTCTCTATGTGTGCTGCTTGGATTCCATGATGTTGTTGTTGACATCACTGTCCTCAACTTTTTACCTCTTTTGCTGGAGAGTGCGGTAAAAATTCTAAGAAATCGTTCACCTTGTCATAGAATTTCTACTTAAGTGGTTCATTTTGCTAAGATTCAAACTTAGTTAAGAATTATGTGTAACATTTTTATAAATTAATACTAAAGTGGTTTTTTTTCTTCGCTAAGAATTTCCTTAGAATCTTTACGAGTCCCGGCCCAGATGTGGAGGACCCTGTGGTGTTTTTTCCCCCAAGTTCACTGGGATATATATCGAATTGACATATGAATGAAAATGAACGATGTTAATAGATAAAATGTCGTCGATATATCTAATTGTCAAGTTGAAGGCCACTACAAAAGATTTTTATACGCCCGTCATTAGACGGGACGCAGTATGTTATCGCGCTGTCCCCGTGTCTGTCTGCCTGGCTGGCAGGTATGCTGGCTGGCTGACTGTCCGACCGCCCGGAGTCATGTTTTCCGGACTTTTTTCGTAACGGATGCATGTACAACTTTGAAATTTGGTCACAATTTCTCCCATAAAAATTGTAAGAGTGAGTTTGCATTTCAGCTGGATTGGTCCATCCGTGACCTACTTTAGGGCTATAAGTAGGTCAAACAGTTTTCCGGACTTTTTTCGTTACATATACAGCTATTGCTCTGAAAGTCATACATAAGCTTCCTGTCAAAAAATGCAAGTTCAGTTTTTCTCTCAGCGGAATTGGTCCGTCCGTCCGTGACCTACATTAGGACTAAACGTACATATGTATGTCAAACAATTTTCCGGGCTTGTTTTCATTATGGACACAGATATTGCCCTGAAATTTAGTCACAGACTTTTTATTGAAGGATTAAAAGTTCAGTTTGCATTTTAGCTGGATTGGTCTATCTTTGATCTACTGTGGGGCTACAAATAGGTCAAACAGTTTTCCGTGCTTTTTTCGTTACGGATACAGATATTGCTCTCATATTTAATCAAAGGCTTCCTCTCAGAGGAATATAAGTTCAGTTTGCATTTCAGTTGGAATAGTTTATCCTTGACCTACTTTGGAGCTAAATATAGATCAAACAGTTTTCAGTGCTTTTTTCATTATGGATACAGATATTGCTCTGAAATTTGGTCAAAAGCTTTCTCTCGGGGGAAGACAAGTGCAGTTAATATTTCAGCTGGATTGGTGCAATATAACCTACAGTACTTTAGGGGTAGAAGTAGGTCACGCAGTTTTCCAGGATTGTTTTTGGTATGGTCAGTTATTGCTCTGAAATTCAGTCACATCCTCCCTCCAAACATGTCGACTTAATTGGTGCACCATGTTATAGTTTAGCGCTAAAAGTAGATCAAACAGTTTCCTGGACTTTTAATCATAATAGATAGATATCGCACCGACATTTTGTCACAATCTCACTCTTAGAGAAATACATCATATTTTCTATTCAGAATGTGTGTTATATCAATTCAGAGTGTACAATATGCTTCCAAGTTGAATTTCACTATCCGATGGGCGTATATTATACCGTTTGCGGTACTCTTGTTTCTTCTCTCATAGAGGTTTTTTAATAAATTATGCCTCAAAAGAATATTAAAACAGGTCGGTTAACAAAGGAGTACTATTCGTGCTCGTGGGAAGTCCAATATAGTGTTATTAGTCCTGAATAAAATTAAACGTAAAAAAAATCTACTATATATATGTATAAAAAATTTACAGTTTTTGAAAAAATGGAAATAGTTTCAAAAGATGGTCCGACTGTTTACATACTTTCTTTCCTAAACGAGTCACGTGCTGTCCTCGTGACTGTCTTCTTAGCATACCACGTGCTATTTTATCAGCAATTCCTAGATCTGTGTATATCTAACCACCCTTTGTGTTTTACACGTAATTTAGCATAACGAAGTTAGTGCAATACTTCCTTACATCACAGAGTCGTCCACCTCTGTTTCATACTTAGATATTGTATTGAAAGCAGACATTAACGGCTAACTGACAACTCAACTTTATGACAAACGGGATGATTTCATCTTCTCCATCGTCAGCTTCCCAAATATATGTAGCAATATTCCATTATCACCGCATATGGTGTTTATATCTCTCAACTGATTCGATACCCAACAGCTTGTTCTGCGTATGGTCAGTTTTTAAATCGAGGCAAGCTACTGACAAACAAGTTGATAGTACAGGGGTTTCAACAGTCTCGATTAGAGTCAGTATTTTGCAAATTTTATGGTCGTTATAACGATGTAGTGTGCCAATTCAACTTATCATTGGGTAAAATGTTGTCTGACTTGTTTCATGCCGATTGTTAGACCGATCTTTGCACACTGATTTTGACTACGGATAACTCCGTTTACCTGATCAGGATATAGGGCTCACGGCGGTTGTGACTGGTCGACAGGGGATGCATACTCCTCCAAGGCACCTGATCCCACCTCTGGTGTGTCCAGGGGTCCGTGTTTGCCCAACTACCTATTTTAAATTGCTTATAAGAGATAAGATATTGATCACTGTTTGTTATCTTCACCTTTCATCTACAGCCGCTGAACTCGTATATATTATGCAAAGATGTCCGAAAGTTATATAAGTCAAGACTGAATTATAAATTTCGACCTATTTCATCCTTCTGGTGTGAAAGTAAATATTTTATTTGCAAACGTTATTATATATCGCCATTATAGATATATTAACCACGCTAGTTTGGAAACAGACAGAAATTTTCTTAGTACAACTTAATCCTAATCCAATGCAATCCTCCGTAGCATGCCAAAATATACAACCCCTCAGATACAATACAAATGAAAAATTGTACAAATGGAAACGATATCTAATCGAAAATACAATATATCATAGAACACAAATGAAAAATTATACAATACAAATTTATATATATATATATATATATATATATATATATATATATATATATATATATATATATATATTAAAAGAAATAGAATAAACAGTACACAAAGTTAAAAATTTAACGCAAGCGCTTTCATTTTATAATCCTCAGGCGTTACATTTTAAAATAGTTTTGAAATGGTTTGACGTCATAAAGGCGTCCTAACATTTCACGTACATAACGACGTCATAAACGAATGAAGGGAAAAGGATTTTACGTTAAGCATATTATGACGTCATAGATAATAACAGTAAACATATTTTACAGTAAGCTATTGAGAGCCGGTTTTAAAGTCTTAATAAAGTGTCTTTCTTTTTCTCTTCGGGAAATAGTATTTTCTGTATACAGTTTATAAAACGGAAATACACTGAATTGTCCGTGGCCACACACATCTATTCTTAGTATATTAAATAATCATATTCATCTTTTTTTTTCAATATTTGAATATACAGAATATATTTTAACAGGTACTTCATTTACATTGATGATGTCATATCCCCTGAACCCCACAACTTTACAGGTTACAGAGAAAATTCAAGAACTTCTGCACAATGTGGGACTCGGATAGAATCAATAATGTATTTGTGAGCCCAGATATATTGTGCAACATACTAAAGTGTGAATTTAGTTGAAAACAAGTACATGTAC
The DNA here is from genome assembly GCF_947568905.1 of Ostrea edulis. Classification (NCBI taxonomy): domain Eukaryota; kingdom Metazoa; phylum Mollusca; class Bivalvia; order Ostreida; family Ostreidae; genus Ostrea; species Ostrea edulis. Next base: position 72,409,833 of record NC_079164.1, on the reverse strand, counting down.
TCATGTATACTATTATATGTCTTTCTTAAAGACAATAATATTGCATAAATGTAGATGAAGTGTCATTGTTGATTATTCTAAGTTTTTGATATATCAAAATCAGTAAACATTTCTAAATGAAAATAAAATACCAATTTTATAACTTTTAATCAATGTGTTTGAATTTCTCATTTTCTACCCCCCCCCCCCCCCCCCCCCCCCCCCCCCCAACACATTCAGTGCATATATACCGTGAACTTGGAGAAATTACAAATAGATAATGCAGTATGCATGCATTCTGAGTTATCCAATAGCGAGTTTTTGTTTCAGTGTGAGACTACAAGTAGGACTCATAAACTTATGAAGATACATATATATTTGTGAGAGCAAGATAACTGATATGGGCCTCGAGATCCATGGGTCGAGCCTCGGTGGTGGTCTAGAGGTTAGAGCATTCGCCCCGCATGCAGAAGGCCGGGGTTCGAATCCCGGCCGCGACAGACCTAAGCCGTTAAAACAGGTAATGAAAGTTCCATTGCCAAACGCTCGGCATCAGATGTGAATGTCACGGGTCCTCGGATATGATCTTAGAAACGGATTCCCAGTGTCACAGTAGGTGTGGCACGCTAAAGAACCCCCACTGCTCAATGGCCGTAAGCGCTGAGCAAAGGCCTAAATTTGAAGTCCTTCACCGGTCTTGGTGACGTCTCCATATGAGGGAAAAATGCTCGAGAGAGAGATAGACGTTAAACAAGATACAATCAATCAATCCGGCGCGAGCTCCCCTAAAATTTTCAAGTTAAAGGTAAATCGTGGTATGTTGTTTAGAAAAATGTATACGATAAAAGAAGCAATAATTTCCTCCACTCTCGGAGAAATAAATGTCTGACAAAACATTTTGATTTATTGAATTACTCTTAGCTTAGACCCCTGCCTCATACAGTTCCCCCCCCCCTTCCCCCCCCCCCCTCCTCCCCCCCCCCCCCCCCCCCCCCCATTACAGTTTCCGATCCGCTCCTGAAATAGCTTATAGAAACCTTCTTATTGTCGTGTTCAATTCTCAGAGGTAATTTGGGATCGAATGCTTAAACATTTTAAGTTATTAAAAAGTCAGTAGTTTATCTCTGCTGGCTAAATCCTTCTTCTCAATGCGCCGAGTGCAATTCATGATGTCTATGTTCCTGCTCATTCTTTCTCCTCCATACCATGCAGTATATTAAAGGGGTTGGGATGTAATGGAGACATTTGTTTTAACAAATATAAATTGTATTTCTATTTTTTGTGGGGGTTTTTATGTGGGAAAACTCTAATATTAATCATCAAATGTGATGACATATGATAAATTTATATTCTGAGTGTAAGTGCACAAAGGTCAACAACGAGAACTACAACAAAGTATAAGCTAAAATTTGAAATACATACTTTCTGTATTATATTTATTAATTTAAAAAAGGTATTACAAATAATCTTCGAATTTTAGCAAGCTTTTTTTGATGGATTGTTTACAACATCTTTTAATAATTCTTTTTCTTACGAAAATGTGTAGTTTGTAAAAAGGGGGTGGGGTTAGGAATTTTTTGCTAGTTCCATATTGAACCCCATTATGGTGTATAATTTTTTTCTTATATTTAACTTACTAATAGACTAACCACTTAATGAAATAAAATAAGAAATTTGATGGGTAATTTTTTTGCAGCTAAAGCAAAAGTATGACCCTGTGTGCAAATATTGTGCACTATTTTAAGGTAATAGGCCAATGTAGCTTTGTTGAAGTAATGTTGTTGCATGTTAACAATGATTGCTGAACTTGAAATTGGTGTGTAATATACAATTATGTGAAAGGTTGTTTGAAACCATATATGACAAGTTATGATCCTTTTTACAATAAAAATGTTATAGCTCTATTTGTATATTGCTCTCTACTTATTTTTCTTCACTTTTTACGCTTTGCAAAGACTAAAGAAGGTGCTATTAAAATTGCCATATTTCTCAAAAACAAGGTCGATTACCAACATTGATTTTTTAATATGTTTTATATCAAAGCTTCATCATAAACATATATCGAAATTTAAAAAATTCAATGGTTAATTTTTTTAGCATCAACCTATCAATCTCTGCCTTAAAACCGGCTCTCAATAGCTTACTGTAAAATATGTTTACTGTTATTATCTATGACGTCATAATATGCTTAACGTAAAATCCTTTTCCCTTCATTCGTTTATGACGTCGTTATGTACGTGAAATGTTAGGACGCCTTTATGACGTCAAACCATTTCAAAACTATTTTAAAATGTAACGCCTGAGGATTATAAAATGAAAGCGCTTGCGTTAAATTTTTAACTTTGTGTACTGTTTATTATATTTCTTTTAATATATATATATATATATATATATATATATATATATATATATATACTGCATTACAATTAATTTATTACAATACAAAAGAAAAATTATACAATGCAAATGGAAACGGTGATATTTTGCAACGTTTGACATGCCACATAACCCAATGATTGCATACCGTTTGCCTAGGTGTTCTTGCATCTCTGATGTGTCGAATTCCCTGTAAATTGTAAATGGTAAATTGAACTGGAATCTACACAAATCACAAATTGTACACAATTGTAATACAAATTCTCATTAGATAGATAACCGATTGTTAGGCCTCTGTTTATCTGATCAAGATATAGGGCTCATGGTGGTGTGACCGACAGGGGATGCTTACTCCTCCTAGGCACCTGGACCCATATTTACTAAAGTTCGTAGACGTAGACGTAAACGTAGGATTTACGTCTGACTTAAGATTAGAGTTACGTACTCGTGAAATGGTATTTACAAAACCGTTCGTAGCCGCAAACGTAACTTACGATGTACGATTGCACTTACGCGTGCGCAATGGCTATTTTCACTTCGAAGCGTAAAAAGTGTGAATTTGCTCATTTACTTTGATTTCCCTGCGCTACCGCCGCATTATGACGGAAAAGAACACAGAACTTTGTGAGAAAGCAACGAATTTCAACGTATACGTATGCCTGCCAACGGCATGTCGATCAACTGTACCGTTATTCAGTGTTGTTTACAAATCCAAATGGAAGGTTCATCAAATTTAACGCATTTGACTTGTGCATGGATCTGCGATGCTGTAGGTGTTCAAAAAGAAGTCGGCATGGACTGACAAGTAAGTTAAGTTGTTTGTGTAGTAATAACCTTAAATGTTTTACCACTGACTACTCGTCACTAGGCCCCTAAATAATGTTAAATTGACTTCAAGGGGATTCAGTACATGACACACATGGTAAAATCACAGTCCCTTATTCATTTTGTTCTCAACCTATGTAGTTGCTATAATGCCTGGATCTTAATTTCTAAATAGTGAGCACATATACATATGTGTTAGTTATTTACAATTTGATATGTGCCCACTATTAACACATTAAGACACGAGCTCATTTGTGTACATGGTAACTTCAAACTTTTGACAATACCACAATTGAAATTCAAAATAAATTATTTATCCCATTTTTTTAATTTCATGACTGGGACAACATCAAAGCAGTATCATAGCTACCTGTACACAAGTACGCACATGCTTTCACATCATTTTGCAAAAAGAAAAACAAGAATATTGGTGAAAAATGAATCTAAAATATACATTATATATACAGGCACTAATTCTAAAATGTGTGATTTGTACGTGCCCCTCTATTGCATGGTTATAAAATATGAAAATTATTATTGCTTTAACAATATATACTCTGGGCGAACAGGTAGATAGGGTGAATGGACTCGGTACCAGATGAGAACAGTTACAGTCTCTTTTAGCATCATTTTAATTATTGCTTGTGCACATCCATGTGCAAAACTTTCAGAAAATATTGTGAAACAAAATCGCATTCAAATACAGTTGTACAACTGTGTGAAGTCAGTGTTAATTTATTTAATGTAGAATAACATTGACTATATATTAATTGGAGATATTAGGTGTGATATACATGTAACATGCACTAGATATCCAAGTTAGCTGACCTCTGTTATTTTTCAAAGGGTCATAAAGGTGGTCAAGAAATAAATTGCCAACAGACAGCAGCATTCCTTGATTTAGATGCATTTCTCTTCATGTCCTCTCCTGAAAGATTTTCCATGATGCCTCAGGGTTAGGATTGGGATGCAAGATGTACAGTACATATATATGATGTAAGTATATCCACTGTTTGTACACATTTAATCATTTCTGTACTTACAAAGTTTTAAAAAATCCAAAACAAATTATGGTACATGATGTAATGATTTTTGTAATGCATTGATGATTAAATCCTTAGGCAAAGATTTAAGAACATAAATTTATGAGTTTTTATGATCAAAGTTTGTCCATTTTGCAAGTTTCGTACCTGTCTGTCTAAGCATATCTTCACCTTTTTGGCAAATAGAAATTTAACCAATCTAAGGACATACACTATGTTTCTTTGAAATTATTTTTTATCTCCTCGATATTAAAAATTCTTGCATGATTTCCAAAATAATAGCTGTAATTTTGTCACCAAAATTTTAAATCAACACTCAATAAAAATTGCTCTATATTATATATTTCTGATCAGTAATAACACATGTATTCAGTTATTTGAAACACCTTTTAATCTCAAAGCAAGCAAATGAATATATGTAATTTTGGTGATTAAATAATTATTATCTTGCAAGCCAATAATTCTTCTTTATATATTTCTTTACACTAAAAGCGGTTATCAAATGTACTTTTATTAGGTCACCTGAGTTTACTCAGTAACCTATTGCAATTAGTTTTCATTCGTAGTGCGTTAACAATTGAACATTTTTAACTTCTTAATAACTACCAGTCCAATTCTTTTCAAATTTGGTATGAAGCATCATTGGGACAAGGGGGACCAATTTTCAAAAATCTTCTTATCAAGAAACACACATATATAAGAAAAACTAAATGCATAGTGATGTAGAGCAGGCAGGCCTCTACCAAAATTGTAAATTTCATGATCCCCGAGGTAGGGGTTTTGACCTTTTGATACTTAATGATATCTTCCCAGATATGGTGTACGGTAGATAAATATAATGTAAATAAAATCAGTATTATCACAATTTTACAATTTATTTAACTAACAATTATGTTGCATGTATTTTTCAAGCCTTATGAATTTTGATTGCAGTGTAATGACAGTTGTTTATTTAAATCAATGTAATACTATTATTGTTCTAGGTCTATGGGTACATTGCTGTAATGGCCTGAAAAATCTTTTGCGAAACCGAGAAATGTTCATCTTCCATTGCCTTGATTGTGTAAAAGGACGAGCAGAGGAATGATTCAAAAATATATGGCAGGATTGAGAATCTAACCCATGACCCGTAGTCTGGTACTCTACCCACTGATCAATCCATGCTGATGGTCCATCTGCTACATTTATGTCATCTTATATATTTATTTATTCATTTATATCATATGGACATTTAAAAATTGACAGTAAAATAAAAAAAAGTTTGATATTCAGCAAAATAGAATTTGTTACAATACATGTTTAAGAAATTAAGTACATGTATATGCATTGTTATGCATACAATTATGTACATGTAATTGTATTTGTTAATAGATAACTTTTTAGATGAATTTTCATGTTGTTATTGATATTGACATGTACATGTATTACTTCCATTTCTAGAATGATTTTAACATCTTGATATTAAAAAGATGACATAATAAATAAATCTTAAATATTTGTCAACAAAGTTGTCTGGTGGGTTAAAATTTGTAAAGAGGAGCATTAGTACATATGTCGGTTTAATGTGAGAAGCCTTCAGAATGAACTTTTATCAGTGAGATTTTTGTAAATTGGAGGGGGGGGGGGGGATGGACTTCAACAAAATAATATGTATGTTGAAGGCATCATCCTTGGAGTTTGGTAATATACACTGCAAAGACTTTTACCTAGCTGATCACATATGAAGGTCAATTACATACAAATCATGAATGGTAGAAAGATTCATATATATGCATTATCAATGAAGGTTTGACTCCTGTAGGATTATAGTTAAAGGAAATGGCACTCTGAAAGATTGAAAGTCTACACATGACTACACTAGTAGGCATCACAATTGCTCTCTGAAACAAATTACACAAAATTGTATTCTTGGAATGAAATGCATAACTTTTTTTTTAAAGAAATATTTATTTAGAGGCTCATTTCCCTGTTGTGTAAGTTACAATGTAACAAATAGTTATTTGGACTACCAATATTTGCTTATAACCACAAAGAAAAGATCACATATCTATAAGTAGAAATAGTTTTCTATAGCTGTCAATCACCATGTATTCTTGTACACACAATGACTCTCTTCTTTTCAAATCTAAAACATTGCATGTTTGATTGCATATATATACATTAATTCTACCATGTTTGGAAAATTAAAAAAAATGTATTTCCCTGAAAGATGCTAGACCTACCCTATATAATAAGATAAATGGCAAATATTCTTCTTTTTTTTAAATAACTTGCATGACTAAAATAAAAAGCTTCCCAATTATTTCTAAAGGCAAGGTTAGATCCACCCAGTCTGATTAAAATCAAATTTCGCACTTTGCTCGATATACGGACAGCGACTGTCCGTATATCGAGCGAAGTGAGAGGTTTGATTTTAAATCGGACTGAGATCCGCCACGAGGTAAATTAGATCGGGCTCAAAATTTAGAGAATTGTCACACAATTGCAGATGATCTCAAAGAAAACGATAATCTGAATAAATACAATTAATTTGTGTATTACTAACCAGCTTATATGCATCTAGAGGGTTTGTAAGGTCTTTACGCAAGATATTATCGATAAAAATGACAAGTCGCCATTTGCTTTGTTTATTCTTAAAGTTACGATCAGCTTACGTGTACTAGTATAGCACACGTAGAGTTACGCTTATTTCTGACGTAAATCTACGTCTACGACTGTTAGTGAATACCGTCCCACACGTAAACGTACACTACGTCTAGATTTACGCTACGTTTACGTCTACGAACTTTAGTAAATATGGGCCCTGACCCCACCTTTGGTATATCCAGGGGTCCGTGTTAGTTATGAGATTATATTTGCCTTCCATAGATAGATAGATAGATAAATGAAAGGCGAAGGTAACGAACAATAATCAATCTCATAACTCCTATAAGCAATACAAAATAGAGAGTTGGGCAAACACGGACCCCTGGATATACCAGAGGTGGGATCAGGTGCCTAGGAGGAGTAAACATTCCCTGTCATAGATAGATAGATAGATTGTAATTTTTCTCAAAATGGTCCCCTGGCAGAAAGTTAGGTTTGTATTGTGAATTTCAAACACTATACGGAAGTGTTTGTGTATAGTAAAGTTTATCAATGGAGAAACTTGTGAGCGATAGGGCGTGACAAAAGCATGTAATTATAAACTGTCGAAAAGAAATCTACAAGAGGTTTTGGAAATATTATCTATTAAAATCTATATCAAGACACAAGATGTAAATACAGTATCACTCGGAGATTCTCCATAAATCAAGAAAACAAGTGTGTCGAGATTTCTAATCTTCATCACAGATTCTCATTTTTTAAAACAAACTCTGAAAGATTTGGTCTTATATTTATTTGAGGTGTCATGAACACTCTTGAATGAAAAATGTGTCAGAAGATAACATTGATTAATCTCATAAATCATATAAAGAATAGAAAATACGATTAGGTTAAACACGGATCCCAATACACACCAGACGTGGGATCATATGCCTAGGAGGATCAACATATAGGGCTGAAGACGGGTGTGAGCGGTCAACAGGGGATGCTTACTCCTCCTAGGCACCTGATCCCACTTCTGGTGTGTCCAGGGGTCCGTGTTCGCCCTACGCTCTATATTGTATTGGTTATAGGAGTTATGAGATTGATCACTGTTCATTATCTTCACCTTTCATGAAACACGTAGGACAGCATTCGACTAATAATATGTCGTATTTGTGAATTAGATAATTATAACGACCATAGAATATGCAAAATGAGAGATACACACAATATGCAGGTGATAATGCGATATTGCTACATAAATATGGTAATGTCCTGATGGAAAAACTGAAGCCGCCATTGAGTTGTTAGTTTCCTGTGAACATCTATGTTCAATAGAATATCCAAGTATTGTCCACATAATAATTAATGATAAACAGTACTGCTCAAAGATAAAATTGTCCCGTTTCCTGCACGACACCAATTCACATCAATGATCTCTGCCCATGTGACCTAAAGATGATTTTTGATACGTTAACAACAATCCTCCATGACCTAAACAGATAACAATAAATTAGAATTTACTCACGACTAACAAAACAGGGCATTCCGATTTCTGTATGAAACATTTTCATTTAGCGCATAATTTTATAATGGAAGTTATAATTTCTCGAGCATTTATGTGCGAATGTTGGGGATCGAACTTTCTTACATGGTCCAAATTTCTCTACAGCCATTGTATCCCATTAAGTATTGGACACTGCTAAATGCTCTCTTTATGATGATTGTATATATATATATAGATATAGATATATGTATATGTATATATATATATATATATATATATATCATTTGATAAAAATATATAGATCTATGTCTTTAATGTGGGTCCACTGTTTTGTTTTTAAAGAAGAATTTTATCTAATCTTGAACCATATTGTGGTCCCATTGTGATTTGACATGAACACTAAATGGGGGTACTTGCATGTTGTTTTAGCAACTTAAGGTTTTTTAAAGGGAAAGTTTTAATGGGTTTTTTCCCCTTTTATACATCCTCATGTTACACTTTCACCCTATATATTGTGATGCTGTAGGCACCCTTGCGACCTTGCACTGTGCAGGAGATTGTTGCGAAAATTGGGATCTCATTAAAAAAAAAAACGGTGGAGCGCATTTTAAAATTTGATCGGAGTTTTGATAAGATGAGTCAAGATAAGTGCCTAGACTCCTTTTAAGACAGAAATGGAGAAGAGGGTTCAGCGTTATAGTGGGGTTTACGGCAATACAATTGGATGTGACGTGACGTTTTAACGGATTTGCAACATACCATCTTCAAACTGCTTGTTATCATAAAGTGATAATTTGTTCTAGTTATGATAGATAGATTCTCTAGTTCATAACTCTGTATATCCTATGCCGTCGCCTCATCACAATAAAAGTCCATGAACTTTTGATCAACTATGAACATCACATAATTATATTTTATAAGTATATCTACTCATATGTATGCCACGCTAAATTCACAAAAATGAGCTAAACATAGTTCATAGTTTCACAGTTGATAAACTAGGTTTATCGACTGTAAACTATAGTTAACGACGTTAATCTATATTTCACATCTGTAAACCATAGTTAACAGATAATATATGTTTCACAAGCGTAAACTATAATTAACAATGAAAACAATCATTAGCGATTGCAAAACATAGTTTATCTTATAAATACGGTTTCACGATTGTAAATTACGGTTTACAAGTCTAAACTATTATTAACGAATGTAAATGATAGTTTACGGTTTGTAAGATATAGTTTATAGTCATTTAATGCGCCGAATTCACAAAAAAGTGATAAACACAGTTTTGTAAGATATAGTTTATAGTCATAAAATGCGCCGAATTCACAAAAAAGTGATAAACACAATTTTGTTGATATAGTTTATGAGTAAAAATGGCAGTTAGCTATAGTTTACGATCAAAAATTATAATTAACGAATGTTAAACATAGTTTATCTGATAAATATAGTATCAAAATTTATGAAACTAGGATTAACAATTGTGAACTATAGTTAACGAATGTAAATTATAGTTTACAAATGTGAATCTGTATTTATCAGCAAAATCTATTGTTAACGTTTATTTAATTAGCATTTGTAAACTATAGTTTACAACCGTTAAATATAGTTTTACGGATGAAAACTATAGCTAACGAATCGTTAACTATAGTTTATGGTCCGTAAACTATAGTTTACAGTCGATAAACCTAGTTTATCAACTGTGAAACTATGTTTAGCTCATTTTTGTGAATATGGCGTGCCATACATATGAACCCATATTGTGACCCGGTTGTTTAAGGGTTTATTATGTGAATGAATCTCGGTCTACATTATCATAAGAAAAAACGCTATCAAATAGTTTTAACATTTTAGAACTGGTGGTTGTAAATGAGAATATTTTCAAATGACCTCATGCAATCATTGCTCTTGGGAAAGGTGTGGCGCATCAAAACTCCCACAGCTGCAAATATTGCCAATGTTTGTTAAAAATTGGTTCAGTGGTTCTGACAAACACGTCAAAATTGTGAAATTATCATTTGATATGAAAAACAGTTGCACAAATCTGGTCATCATCACCTAATCTGAAGCTGAATATGACACCTTATTGATTGGTTAAAATATATAGAAGAGTCCACTTGAGGTTTTAGCTCAGGTGATGCAAGTCTGATCATCGTCACCCAAACTGAGGCTCAATGTAAAACCAATTATAGCACTTGGTTATAAAATGGAGGTACTATATCTAGGGTAAACGGTACAGGATTAAACATTGGGAAGAAATTATTTAAACATTTTTGTGACGAAGTATATTAATTCAATTTTTTTTTTCATATGAGTAAATCCAAAATTTCTTTAATTCTTATCGAATCCCGCTAGCGCCGGTAAGTGAGAAAGTTTCCCAGTTTACTTTCGGAAGGTCGGTGGTCTCTTCCCAGGTACATTGTATCTGAGTTCTCTCTTCCACCAATAAAAACTGGGTGCCACCAGATAACTGAAAAATTGTTGAGTAGAGTGTCCTTCCTTGAGACGATATGTTTTTGTGGCATGTTTTCCCCATTACTACGTCCGCATATAGGAGGCAGAGATAATTTGTTTAGTTCTGTAGTTCTGAAACGTGTGTACAGGGTATGCATCAAAGCTGGGTTATGACTGACTAATGGAAAATAAGATTTTTCTTTTTATGTCAATACCGGTACTTGTTGTTGTTGAGATAAATTATGACCCTACATTGCATTTAATCCAAACATACAGTTGCTGAAAATATTTTCTTCGCAGGTGCCCCTTTCTTGCTTCAATTTTCTGTCAGTTGGGTTAAATCCACACCACCCAAACCCCTTCAGAGTACTATACATGTACAAGGGGATTTAAACATTGTGCATACTAAAGAACCCAGCTGTTTGCCCTTCTTTAAAATCTACATGTATCTTTCATCTGGGGCCATCTACATTCCCTGTCAGCTACAGACCTTCTGTTGGACCATTCTTTAATATGAATTTCATCAGCAACTGACATGTCTTAGTTTCGCACCCACCTATATGCTACGAATCATGGTGACACCTACATGTTGCATATCAATTTTTTCATTAAGAATCCTTGCGCACTTAAAAAGCTTGACATGTATCCTAAAAATATTTTACACATTTTCATACATGCAATATCACTTCAAATAAGGGATATTTCCATTTTTTAAGAAAGTTGACCCACAGGGGCATCTTATCCGCTCTGTTCTCTATCACACATATATAAATACACGTATATGTGTGATAGAGAACAGAGCGGATAAGATGCCCCTGTGGTTGACCTGGCTTTGATTTCTCGAAAACATCTCAAACTTAAGTTTGAAGTTTCTTTTATTTGAGCAGTCAAAACTGAGTAAAATCTCATACTGTAGTCCAAGTTTAAACTTAAGTTTTTTCGAGAAATCCAGGCAAGCCCTATAATGCATAATCCTGCTACGTATATAATATACCGTATATAGTGATTAGGGAACGTACAATAGGACTGAAGCGTCTGTATACATACCCTCTACATTAAATGTATGTACACACACCCTATACTATGTACACACACCCTGTACTCTGTATTTACACCCTGTACATTAAATGTTTGTATACATGCCCTGTACATTAAATGCTTGTATACATACCCTGTACATTAAATGTTTGTATGCATACCCTGTACATTAAATGTATGTATACACACCCTGTACTCTGTATTTACACCCTGTACATTAAATGTTTGTATACATGCCCTGAACATTAAATGTTTGTATACATACCCTGTACATTAAATCTTTGTATACACACCCTGTACATTAAATCTTTGTATACACACCCTGTACATTAAATGTTTGTATACACACACCCTGTACATTAAATGTTTGTACACACACCCTGTACATTAAATGTTTGTACACACACCCAGTACATTAAATGTTTGTACACACACCCTGTACATTAAATGTTTGTATACACACCCTGTACATTAAATGTCTGTATACACACCCTGTACATTAAATGTTTGTATACACCCTGTACATTAAATCTTTGTATACACACCGTGTACATTAAATGTTTGTATACACACCCTGTACATTAAATGTCTATATACACACACCCTGTACATTAAATGTCTGTAGACACCCAGACTGTAAATTAAATGTCTTTATACACACACCCTGTACATTTTAAAACAAGTCTTTTTAAAAACCTATCTTGGAATAAATAGATAAATTTAAAAGAAATAATGGGGTAAATGGTGTTTTTCAACATTAATATGAAAAAAACAAAATTGGCTATTTTTAGACATTTACCAGCATTTTAAAATGCTTTAGGCAATACATCTGAATCTTAATTATTTTGATCATGTTAGAATGCTTAAAATACAAAATATAAAGTCAAAAGCATTTTCATTTCATTTCTTTATACATGTAACAAATATGGGAGTTAGATATGCTATATTTTATGGAATTGAGCCTTTGAAAATGCTCATTATTAGATCAGGTCTGGTTACCATGGTAACGAGCACTCAAAATAATAAACTAACTTTGTTATTCACAATGAGATACACAAATATACTCATAATTAAAAAAAAAATGCATATCTGGGTGTCATGCGTTTGAACATCTTCTGATTCTTTGGTTTTTACAGAGAATAACTCTTAAATGTCTGTATACACACCCTGTACACAGTTTCTCTGTGGTGTATGTTATAGTTTTATTAATCAAAACATGTGTACAGTATGGAGAAAGTACATACTGTGCAAATAAAAGACAAGTCAACAAAATATTTAGCAAGCATTATCTTTTCAGATCTATATATCTAGACATAACAGGCAAACACAGTAGCACTCCAAAATATTCCAATCTGTAAACAAATATAAAAATGCAAATAATGTTGAGATTTCGATTTCTTATGGCAGAGAGTCCAAAAATGGTCCCGTTCATCACATTAACTGATTTGGTCTTTGATCATTTATAGGGGGAGGGGAGGTGTGTATGATCAACTTGAACAATAAGGAGCACTCTTGAACATCACCCACACGTTAATCAAAAGATAAAACAGTACTGCTCCAAAAAAAGACCCCACTTGCTGCATAACGCCAATCCACATCAATGCTCTCTGCCCATGTGATCTAAAGATGGTTGCTATGGCAACTTTGGAATATGTTAACAGCAGTCCTCCTAGAACCCATACAGTAACCTATAAAACAGATAACAATGAGTTGTAGAACTTACATCACAACTCCAACAGAATTTTAAGTACATGATGCATTTTCATTTCTGCAAAATTATTTTGTTATAATGCATTGGCGAATCCAGAGGGCGGGTTCCGGGGGTTGGAACTGCCCCCTTTCTCTGAGACATCTATATAGTTTTTTAACATCATAATGCTAATCTGTAAGCAATCATTTTTCATCTTCAAGTTAGATATTACAAGTCTCTTATTAACTAACACTGAATGATATACATGTACATATATTTTTTTATCAATTCAGTGCCGTTTTTAGATCATCTCTCTGGAAACCCCCTTTTCCAAATCGCTGGATCTGCCTCTGTAATGATTGTCAATTATACCTTCATACATTTCCTTAATTGGATTAAAATGGATTGCCACACTCATATGGATCTTTTTGCTCATGTATAAACAAAGGAATTGGATTTGAGGCAAATTCTGTGAATCACGCTAGCAATTCACAGGGAATTTGCCTCAAATCCAAATCCGCTCACATTGATCATGAACAGCTCAAAAGTGCTGTTCAATTCTTATATTTATATTAATTTACTAAATCACCGTTTGTTATATTTCTTCTATAAGTCATGAAATATTTTGCTGCATAAAACGAACTCCTAAGATCCGCCTATGTCACAGTCGTATGGTGACGTACCTCAAAACACAGACATGACGTCACATTTCGTCTCACCCTGCCTTTTATCAACATTGCACGGTGCACTGTATTTTGGAGCTAGGAGACCACAAGATTGGAATAATAATCAACATAAGTTCACAATCTTAATCCAAGGTGTGACTTTGCGAGATCTTTTTAACACATGTTGTATTTTTAGCTCTTCTGAGCCAAAGGCTCAAAGAGCTAATGCTATGGCCATTTGTGCGGTGTGCGTAAACTTTTTAGAAAAAGGGCTATAACTCAAGAACCCCTTGGCCAATTTTTTTCAAATTTGTTACAGGGTATCATTGGCCCAAGGGCTTTCATACATACTAAATAGAGGGATGTGACCCTTTAACAAGGGGAGATAATCAGGAAAATACAAACAAAAGTAGTGGTTGCTAAAAAATCTTCTTCTCAAGAACCACAGGGCAGATTATCACCAAACTTACACATAAGGATGAGGATATGTTGTAGATTAAAAATTGTTCAAGGCATTACCCTGGGGCAAAGGGCGTGGTCTCAAGGTCACTTCAAAGTTGACCTAAATTTAAATTTTTTTTAAAATTCCTTAAATCTTAGATATTTTAGTCATTATAAGGACTAGGATCATCAAATTTTGACAGTTGATGCATCTTAGGACCTTGTGTCAAGTTGTCTCAAAAGTAGGTCACGGTGACCTACTTTTTGAATTTTGCAGGTATTTATTTTAAAATTAATTTTGATGCATATCTTGGACACTTTGAAGCCTATGATCATCAAAACTTGTCAGTTGGTGGATCATGGGACCTTGAAATGCGTCAACTGAAAAATAGGTCACCGTGACCTACTTTCTGAATTTTATGGCTTATCATTTATAGATATATTTTAAGTTGTTATTTCAAATACCGAGAGGTTTAGAATCATCAAATCTTGTAAGTTGATGCATCTTGAGGCCTTGAAACATATTTATAAAAAAAAAGTAGGTCACAGTGACCTACTTTTTGAATTTTGAAGATATTCAAATTTCACATTTTCAATTTTAGATGCATATTTTGGGCACTGTAAAACCTTGGATCATCAAACTTTGTCAGTTGATGCGTCTTCAGTCTTCGGTTTGTGTCGACCAAAAAGTAGGTCACCATGACCTACTTTTGGTATTTGACAGCTAAATTACTATATTTCAGACACTATTTGACCTACAATCATCAAACTTTGTCAGTTGATGCATCTTGAGTCTTCGGAGTGTATCGACCAAAAAGTAGGTCACTGTGACCTACTTTTGGCATTTGACAGTTATATTTATATATTTCAGTCACTAATTGCCCTACAATCATCAAACCTTGACAGTTGATGCATCTTGAATAAACGGAGTGTGTCGACCAAAAGTAGGTCACCTTGACCTACTTTTGGAATTTGACGGCTATATTTATATATTTCAGATACTATTTGACCTACAGTCATCAAACTTTGTCAGTTGATGGGTCTTGCATGTTCGAAGGGTTTCTACCAAAAAGTAGGTCAACTTGACCTACTTTTGGAATTGGACACCTATATTTATATATTTCAGATACTATTTGACCTACAGTCATCAAACTTTGTCAGTTGATGCGTCTTGCATGTTCAAAGGGTGTTGACCAAAAAGTAGGTCACCTTGACCTACTTTTGGAATTGGACGGCTATATTTATATAATTCAGATACTATTTGACCTACAGTCATCAAACTTTGTCAGTTGTTGGGTCTTGCATGTTTGAAGGGTGTTGACGAAAAAGTAGGTCACCTTGACCTACTTTTGGAATTTGACGGCTATATTTATATATTTCAGATACTATTTGACCTACAGTCATCAAACTTTGTCAGTTGATGGGTCTTGCATGTTCGGAGTTCGCTGACCAAAAAGTAGGTCACCATGACCTACGATTGGAATTTGACAGCTATATTTCAATATTCAGATACTAATTGACTTAAAATCATCAAACTTTGTCAGTTGATATTTCTTGGGTTCTCAAAATGTGTAAACCTTTTTTTGAATTCTTAGGATTTAACTAAAGATTTAGAATACTAAGAGGCTAAGAATAGAAATGGTGGGGTTGTACAATTTATCAGAAGAGCGATTCTAGGCCCTTGGGCCTCTTGTTTGAAATCATTACGCTCTCTCAGTCACATGCCTTAAACTAGTTCATAATCCGCTCATAGTCAATATGAACGGATTGTGTCGCATGCTGAAATTGGTTGGTTCATAGAGAAAAATGCGATTTGTAATATAAATATATGTATACAGTAGACAAACAGCAAGTCAAGGCATATTGTTAACATAGCTAGCAGGTTTGGTGATTTCAAAAGTAAGCAAAAAGAAATCCTTGAGAAACACAATTTGGCTCAGTTTATGGTATTTATTCAATCTCATTTTAAATACAATATATAAAGAAAACAATGTATGCAATTAGTATTTAAGCAGAAACAAACAGCAATAGACGGTATTTGTTTTGGTATTGTAATTTATATCATTTGAAATAAGATTTTTCGTCTTCCTAGAAATAAGGCCAAAAAATGACTTTCAAAAATTTAGTTTGTCAACTGAGTTTTCTAGCTTTATAAGATGTTATCTCTTTGCAAGACCTGACCTCATGGACAAAGTTAAATATATTGTTGGATTTTCAGATTCCATGAAATGATGAGAAGAAGTACACTCTGGAAAAGCATCAAATAAATTCCAGAATTTAGTAAAAGCAGCAGGTCTTCAGTCCGTACACTTAATTTGCAGAATGCAATGTAAAACTGCTGCAAACTTCACACTTGATGATATATGTACCAGTATCAGAAGACTCACTCATGGTCAATGGTCATTCTCTACCAATTATCTAATGTATATAATGAACAATGAAAATTAAAACAAAACAGGAAATGTTTGTAAAACATATTTGCCCCCCCCCCCCCCCCCTTTTACTCCTTAGGATGTACCAGTGTACCAAGTTTGCTGTCAATAGAGCAAAAGATTCTTAAAATATACAATATATATAGTGTTGAAAAATTTCATAATCGATAATCGGTCATAATCGGAAGAACTGTATCGATCAATGATCGATGTAATCGGTATTTACATGTAGTTAATAAATGTTTATTATTTTTGGAGTTATTTCTATTTAGTTTTATGGATATGTGCAGTATACACACTAGCTGGTGTCACTGAATTCCCACTTTTCAATGTGGAGTCCACTCTGACTCTCCCCTGCACATGTCTCGATCGATATAAAAGTGAAATTTACAGTCAGACAAATCTCAGATTAGATATTAATTAGTGTACAGGCAACAATCGATTATGAAAAATAGAATTGACAACCTGAATCGAAGAGCCAAAAACGATTGACAATCAATTGTCGGCGACAATCGTTTCATCACTAATACAATATATTACTATTTCCGGTTTGACCCTTCTCCTTGTGATGTATGTACCAGTATATCAAGTTTAGTGTCTGTCAAGCAAAAGGTTCCTATGTCCAGAGTGGATTGACCTTTAACCTTTTGACCTGAAAGCCAATAGGGGTCCTCTACTAAAGTACTTATAAACAAACCACATATGAAATATCATTATGATCAAGTGAATGGTTCTCAAGATATTGAGTGGACATGTGGTCTTACTGACCAGCATACCGGCAGATCGACAGTACGTGCAAACCAATATGCTCATGGTATTGGAAGCTTTAACCTTGATAATTTGATGTTTACGTATAATATGGAACAATATCATTGGATTTTGCTTTAATGTGATGTCAGATGCCAACACTGTATAGTAATTATAGTTCACATAGTTAAAAGTGTAAGTGTAACTCAATCTGTATCGGCATTTCACTGGAATCTAGAGAAGGTTTATTAAAAAGAGTTTTTCCTGTATATATTCCTATGTTTAACTTTGCACCCCTCCTGCATGTCCTGTGGCCCCATTGTTGGTCCACTGTTCAGGGTCACAGTTCGAACAAACCTGAATCTAAATTATTAAATTAAATGGATGGATTGATAGATAGGTATTTAAGTAAATACCCGGTAAATAGATAATTCTATCTATCTGTATATCGTGCAGTGAAGAAATTAATCATAATACATGTTACATAGCTTTCTTACTGTAGTAAATAGGGCTATATGGATTGTGGATATCAGTCTGGATAGCTCAGTGGTTAGAGCATCTGACTAGTAATGCAGGGGTCCCGGATTCAATTCCTGGTCAAGCCAAAGATTTTCTCCTCTCTCCTATATACACTACACTTACAAAATGCTGGCAATTCTGAAGCAGTGGTTCTTAAGAAAAATCAATTTCAGACACCCACCCTATGTTTGGGAATGTTCATCTTTTAAAAATTATTTCCCCTTTAATGAGGGCATGGCCCTTCAACTGAACAATTTGAATCCTCTTTACCAAAGCTAAATTTGACTGAAATTTGTGAGAAAAGATTACCACAAAGACAGACATCATACAAAAATCCATCAGAAAGGCTCACTTGCCCTTGGATCAGATGAGCTAAAAATATCAGATGGACGGGTAAGTTACTTGCTGAAAATGCCTAGATGTTTAGTTGTTTTACTTATTTTTCTGCGATGTCGTCTGAAAATATTTCAATAGCCACAGTGAACTGTCAGGGGCTGGCAACTCCATCTAAACGTAAAGATGTTATTAATTACTTGAAACAAAAGCGTTTTTCTATTATATGTCTACAAGATACTCATTTTATTTCTGAATGTGAACCATATATTGAATCACAGTGGGGATACAAATGTATTTTTAATTCTTATATGTCAAACTCAAGGGGTGTGTGCATCTTGTTCAACAATAACTTTGAGTTTAAAATTCATGGTATAAAAAGGGATTGTGAAGGTAATTTACTTGCACTTGATATGACAATTGAAGAAAACAAAGTAACTCTTATTAATATATACGGGCCTAATACTGATAACCCTCAATTTTACGAAAATGTACGAAATATTTTCTTGGAATATGACAATGAGTATTTTATTCTATGTGGCGACTTTAACCTCACATTAAACCCTTCACTGGATACTTATAACTATTGTGGAATCAATAATCCCAAAGCACGTGCTAAAGTTCTAGAAATCATGAACGATCTACAACTTTTAGATTACTACAGAGTGCTAAATCCAGATAAAAAAGCTTATACATGGCGGAAAAAAAATCCCTTAAAACAAAGTCGCCTTGACTACTTTCTTGTATCTGATAGTTTGTCAAATTTGGTTGAAAACTGTACCATAAAGCCAGGATATAGATCTGATCATTCTGTTGTTATTCTTGAATTAAAATTTAATCCCTTTACAAGAGGGCGTGGCCTTTGGAAATTTAATAACAATTTATTAACAGACAAAAGATATGTTATGACGGTCAAAGAAACTATTCAATCTGTTACTAGCCAATATTTGGATAACATAGATAATATAAATTTTCAGTGCAAAAACGATATTGATGAAAGTTTATTTCTGGAGGTTTTAATGATGGAAATTAGGGGAATTACTATATCATACTCAGCATTTAAGAAAAGAGAAAAAGACATCAAAGAAAAGAAACTTTTAGATGAAATCGAAATTTTAGAGTCTGACTCTCCTATTGATTTTGATATTCTAGATGAGAAGAGAGCAGCTCTTGAAAACATTAGAAAAGAAAAGCTACAAGGTCACATGATAAGGTCTCGTGCACGTTGGATAGAGGAAGGGGAAAAACCTTCAAAATACTTTTGTAATTTAGAATCTCAAAATTATTTAAATAAAACTATCAAAAAAATTCAGTTGGATACTGGTACAATTTACAAACAGTCAGATATATTAGAAGGTGTCAAGAAATATTATGAAGCCTTATATACTAATAATGATTTTAACTTAATTAATGTCGACCTGGAAAGCATCATCTCAGATTACAATTCTCCCAAGTTAGATACACATGCAACCAAAAAACTGGAGGATGATATTGAAGAAGCAGAGGTTCTTAAAGTATTAAAAAATATGATAAACAACAAATCCCCGGGTAGTGATGGTTATACAACTGAATTCTTTAAAAAATTTTGGAATGACATTAAATATTATGTTGTTAGAGCTATTAATTGTATATATCATAAGAGGGAACTTCCTATTTCGCAAAGACTAGGAATCATTTCATGCTTACCTAAAGGGGATAAACCAAGACAGTTTTTAAAAAACTGGCGACCAATTACACTTTTAAATGTATTATACAAAATTATATCTGGTTGTCTCAGCTTTAGAATTAAACAAGTTTTGGATTATATAATATCCGATACACAGTCTGGTTTTTTAAAAGGTAGATATATAGGGGAGAATACTCGATTTATATATGATATTATGTCATACACTGAAAGAAATAATATCCCAGGCCTTCTAGTTCTCGTTGATTTCGAAAAGGCCTTCGACTCAATGTCATGGTCATTCATATATAAAGTTTTAAAGTATTTTGGTTTTGGGGAAAACTTTATTCAATGGATAAAAATCTTAAACACAAATTTCAGAGCCTCAGTTTTACAGAGTGGCTTTTTATCTGAACAGTTTGATATACAAAGGGGATGTAGGCAGGGTGATCCCATTGCACCTTATTTATTCATCCTATGTGCAGAAATTCTTGCAATATTAATTAAACAAAACAAAAGTATAAAAGGCATATGTATAAAAAACACAGAACACAAAATATCGCAATATGCAGATGATTCTTCACTAGCCCTTGGCCTTGACGGATCACCTGAATCGCTTTTAGCAGCTCTAGATACGATAGAATTTTTTTCCAGTTTTTCTGGTCTAAGGATTAATTCTTCTAAAACAAAAATTGTTTGGATTGGTTCAAAGAAATTTTCAGATCAAGTTTTTCACCATACAAGATGGAAATTAGATTGGGGATCAACAACTTTTAATTTATTGGGTATTAATTTTTCAGTTGACCTTACAGAAATTGAAGATATAAATTTCGGAATTCAAATACCAAAAATCGTTGCTCTTACTGAACAGTGGAAAAGAAGGATTCTTCCTCCCATTGGGCGGGCTACTGTCATTAAAACCTTGCTTATTCCAAAATTGAATCATTTGTTTATATCACTTCCTACTCCAAAGAAAGAAACAATCTCTTATTTATAAAAAATTATTTTTGAATTCCTATGGAAATCTAGTGTAGATAAAGTTAAGAGGTCTGTGATAACACAAGACTATCTATCGGGTGGTATCAAGATGGTTGATATAAGCAATTTTATTACATTATTGAAATGCTCTTGGATTAAAAGGCTTACTAGGTCCAACTGTCAGAAACCATGGATGAATATTTTTTTTGCCATGTATGGAAATGATATTTTAAAGAAATTATATGACTTTGGAGATAGTTCTATTGTGGAACAATTATGTGTTAAAAGCAATGTTTTTTGGAAGGATGTTTTTAATGCTTGGTTTTTTTATTTGAAGACTAGTCAAAATCTTCCAAATATTAAAAATAATTTTCATAATATTCCAGTGTGGTACAATTCTAATATTAGAATTGCGGGAAAACCTGTGTTTTATGAGAAATGGTATGAAAAGGGGATTAAAGCTGTTCAAGATTTTTTTGATACTGATTGTAACTTTCATACCATAGAAAAATTTCAGTGTTTATACAATCTTCAAGAAGTATGTGTAATGAAATACAATAGCATTATTACTGCAATTTCAAAATATTTAAAACGTCTGTCAATTGATAGACACTCAACCAAACAAAATGTTAATCCATGTATGCCTATATTTTTTGAACCAGTTTTATTACATGAAAGATGTTCTAATATTATTTACAATATTTTAAATGCAAAAGAAGATATCCCAACTTCTATGGGCAAGTGGAAAACTGAACTATCTTCATATGGAGTAGATGATATTTCAGTGCAAGATGTGTTTAAAATTTGTTTCAAAACATCTAGTGATTCTTCTGTTCAGTGGCTACAGTTTAGAATTTTACATAGAATTCTTCCTGTTGGTTATTATTTGAAAAACATTAGTGTTAAAACAGATGATCTCTGTAGATTTTGTACAAGTAATATTGAAACAATAACACATATTTTTACTTCATGTAATAAGACCCAAACATTGTGGAGTGAGTTAAGTTTTCATATATATAGAAAAATTTCCAGAAAGAATTGGTTTTAATGTGTCAAATATAATATTTGGTGAAATTCCACTGTCTTTAAATAATAAAGCTATAAACTTTATAATTCTATATGCTAAACAATACATATTTATCTGTTTAATGCAGAATAAAGAACCAAATCTTGTTGGATTACTATGTCACTTAAAGTTTAAATATCATGTAGAGAAATATGCTGCAATTCAAGCATTTAAAATACATAACTTTGATAAAATATGGATGAAGTGGGAAAATATTTTTGCAATTGATTAATTATTACTACATGTACTTATCATTATTTTTAGTACATGTATTATTGTTATTATTATTACTTTCACTATTGTACAGCAAGTAACCTAAACCACAGGGAGATGTATGCATGTATGAAAGGTATGTTTGTGTAAGTGTTTGATGTATTGTATGTAACCAAAAAAATAAATAAATTATAAAAAAAAAAAAAAAAAAAAAAAAAATATCAAAGGCAAGACGAAGGCTTGGTCATTCAGTATTACATGCTAGAAAAGGGTCACTGAAATGGTTTTTGTGACCAAAATTGAATTATTTTTTTTTCAAATTCTAAAACTGTCTAATTAGAAAATTATAAAAGTATGAAAATAACCAGTTATTGATGAGTTCATGGACTTACAATGAGAGCCTCTCCTGCCTGTGTTCCTACTAGTAAGGGAGTAGGACTAGCAGCCGCTGTGTACAGGATAATGGCTGCTGTCACAGACCCCAGGAAGGACAGGAAACTGATAAAAATGCTGGAGGAGGCTGAATGGAACATCGCAATAAAACAGGCCACAGGATTGGAAATGTTGAACAGAGCTGCTGTTAAGTGGTAGGCTGATATTCCATAAGGCATACATGAAAATGTCTGAATGGATGGTAAGATACTATTTGTGAGCGAATTTAGGAAGGCTGTCAAAATTAGGAAGTATGCATATTGTGATTTAGATATTGGCTGGATTTCTTTTATTGTTGTAACTTCATTATCTGATGTTCCGGATATGTCCACATTTTGACGTTTTCTGCCTTTCTTCACCAGTTTGGATGTTGATAACCCTATAGTCGCTGGGTCTGAAAAAGTTATCCTCCCCGAGTTTTCACCGTTGGTAAGTTCATAGCTGCTCTGAAATTTGTCATCCTCTGAGGATTCCTCTTCATCATCATCATCTGAAGCATACTCTTCCTTGTAATATGGAACATAATTCATAAGTGTAAATGCGATGCCACTGGACAGGACCATGGCAAACAAAAAGAAAAAGAAATCACGCACCGGGAAGTTTGGTGGGTTAGATTTAGGAAACACATGGTATGTTGTTATATTTGTTGTGGTGTTGGTGGAGGAAACGTTTACACAGGACACAGATCCGCTGCCCTGACCCAGTGCTACCAGACTAGGCAACATACCACTCATTCCCTCCCCAATGAAATAGGCTGTCATGTATTCCGACTTAAACTTCACCATGAAGGGCAGAAAGACAACCGATGTAGTGCAGTCCACTAAAGCTAAGAAAAATTGTAGCACGAGAAGCACTACGCTCCTGTTCTCCCCCGCTACATAAGCAGTGGTTTTCCAATAAAAAGCTAGAAACAAACATGCTAAACTCCCCACTCCAAGAATGACATAAGTCACAAGTTTGTTGCTTAGTTTGCCAGGTGCACACAAGTGAATAATGGTCACGAAGAGCGGTCCTATGTTAGCAATTTGTATTATGATGGACAAGTAAGAAGGCAGGTTCCAGCCCTCCGGAAGACCCTCTGTAATCATTACTGGAAGTTCTACCCATAATCCATTGATGTCTACCCATGATCCTATGCCAAAAATGATGACTGTAATATACACAATGACATCTATGTTTCTGCACTTGAACATCCTGGACTTTAGTTCCGGATTTTCTGTTTGTGGTATGCTGCTCTGAAAAATATCAAAAAAAAAGGTTATAAAATTGTATATATATACATGCAGTCCATGTAATTCATTTTTCAATAGTGAGAAATTCAACTGTTAATTTGTGGTAAATAAAAATTCACCTGTATACAAAAAATATGTATATAAAATCCAGTAACTTTTGTGTTTATGCACTGTGTTTTCTGACACAAAAAAATCAAGTATTTTACTTCCACACGTGTATAATACATTACATATACTGTACACCATCAACTCTCCTTTATCATGAACACCAAAATAACATTTGAAAATAAATAGATATATTTACGTAACCTGTCAAATGCCATGCACAATTGTGCCAAATAGTGAAAGATTCAAAACCATAACATGTACATGTAGCACAAGGCTGGGATCACAGTAGGTACATACTAAATATGTTTTGCATTAAAATAAAGCACATAGAAAAATTCTTAACAATTTCTTATGAAAATCAACTGTGTGAACAGAAAATTCATCAAATCAATACATGTAAACAAGCAATCTCATGTAGTGTACATTCAAGTTTGTATGTTACACCTCATGACACCAAATTTTGGTAGAGTGTATTTTGAAATAGAAGCCAGCTTCTAAATCCAGATTGTTCCTGTAAAGCCAGATTCTAAATCCAGACTGTTCCTGTAAAACCAGATTCTAAATCCAGACTGTTCCCATAAAACCTGGTTCTAAAACTAGACTGTTCCTGTAAAACCAGATTCTAAATTCAGACTGTTCCTGTAAATTTAAAGCCAGGTTCTAAATCCAGACTGTTCCTGTAAATTTAAAGCCAGGTTCTAAATCCAGACTGTTCCTGTAAATTTAAAGCCATATTCTAAATCCAGACTGTTCTTGTAAAACCAGATTCTAAATCCAGACTGTTCCTGTAAAGCTAGATTCTAAATCCAGACTGTTCCTGTAAAACCAGATTCTAAATCCAGACTGTTCCTGTAAATTTTAAGCCAGGTTCTAAATCAAGACTGTTCCCATAAAGCCAGATTCTAAATCCAGACTGTTCCTGTAAAACCAGGTTCTAAATCCAGACTGTTCCTGTAAAACCAGATTCTAAATCCAGACTGTTCCTGTAAAGCCAGATTCTAAATCCAGATTGTTCCTGTAAAACCAGATTCTAAATCCAGACTGTTCCTGTGAATTTTAAGCCAGGTTCTAAATCAAGACTGTTCCCATAAAGCCAGATTTTAAACCCAGACTGTTCCTGTAAAGCCGGGTTCTAAATCCTGACTATTCCCTGAGTCGTATCAACTTGTGTTGCCCTTTGAACTCAGGATCACAATTCACAAATGCAACATTTCAGGAGATCTAGATTTTTTTGTGTTAACTTTAATATAGCAGCATAACAAAACACAATGACAATATCTATTTAACAATTTGAAATATTTTGTTTAATCATTACTAAAACACATAAACATTTATTATGTGGATGTTGTATAACTACTTGCAGATTGCTGATCGATCTAGATTTAGATCATGTATAGATCTGTTGCTTAGCTGTTTTCTAGTAGAAAGCTCTACAGCATTGTATGGACATGTTTAATCATGTTATTTGCATTGTACAAGACAAATATTTTACTGCACATGTGAACATGCAGGTTATTCATGCATAGGAAGGGAGTGAAATTTTAGGGCACTTCTCTAGTGTGACTTGGGCTAAGAAATTGTTCAACCTAGACATGTAGACTCAGGATTTTTATAAAAGAAAACAAAGAGATCATGAGGTCAAACAATTTGACACTAAATGAAAGTTCTTGTCACAAGGAATAAACATGTGAAATATGAAAGCCCTAGCACCAAGCCTTCAAAGGTTATAGCTGAGATTAAAGTTTTTGTGGACAGACTGACAGACCAAAGAGCTATACTCCCCTCTGGCCTCATCTCTGATTAGGGGGGTGGGGGACATTTTCAACATATTTGCATTTGTTAATATTATTTTATACTTTTATTTCACCTTAAAAATTTAATATTGCCTATAGACAAGTTCTTTTGATAATTATGTTCTGTACAAATGAAGAACTTGTCCATGGGCAATTGAATTCTTTAGGTAAAATAAAAGTATAAAATAATATTAACTAATGCAAATATGTTGATATTGTCGATCATGAATAAACCAAAAGTAGGTCAGCATTTTTTAAACAGATACCCCTCTAGTGAGAAAGGACATTGATCACTAACATGCTTCAATTACAGCAAAGTTAAAATCGATAGCAAAGTGCCGAATCTAATCAGACGCATTGAATATGAAGAGCGAACGTGCAATGCCAGTGATGAATTGAAAGTTTGTGACATTCAGTGAGAAAAGAAAGTACTTTAACTGCAATGATAACGATAATAAGCAATCTGTATCTACAAAGCATGCAAAGTATCACAAAATGAAAAGAATCCAAAGGTATCTCAAATCATGGGAGGGAACTTGGTCATGGCTTTATTACGATAACCAAACAATATATTTGAATGAATGGATTGAATAATATAAAAGATATATAATTTCAAATAATTATGTCTTAATTAAGGTAGGGCAAGTGTATTTTATGGTAAGGCAAGTAAAATTGGTGTTTCTTCATACATGCCAACTTTTGATAATCCCCATGGGGGATTTTGCGCGCGACGACCTTTTTTCAACGCTCAAAATTCACGACATTTTACCATGAAAATAAATATTTGTCTTTTCAAATAAAATATCAATCTAATCATTATACATGTATCATACATTAACACAACATCAAATGTGTTTGACCATTAACTTTAACAAAACTATAAAAAAAAACAACACACACACACTTTGAAAGATATTCATATTAAAGTATTTTATTAAACATGCATGTTAAAAGCATCTATTCAGCAAAAAAATCCTCTCCAATAAGTCACATACATATTATCAAATAACTTAAAGTTGCATCCTTTTACACCATATACACATTGACTGGTCTATATATCAAAATTTTAATTAAAGCACATGCATTTAGGTACGACTACAAAGGCGATCTTGGTTGTCTGTGAACATGGGCTTGCAGAGTCTGGTGGAACAATCTGCATTGCAACCAGAAAAGGAGTGATCTGCCCTGCTATGAAGTTTGCGAACAAAACCTTTGCACCCATGACATCTGAAATAATTACCAGGAAAAAAACACATCAAAATATACGTTTTTACTTGTAAATTAAGGCTACTTGCTAATATAAAATTCAATACAGACTTGTGCGAATTACGCATCACAAAGTCTATTGAATACTACACTATATAGACTATGTAATACATCGCTATAGACAGATAGATTCGGATAGCCTATATTATTATAGTTGGAAAAACATATATTTGACGTACCTTATTGCATATTTTGGATGCTGTCTGCGAGAGGCAAAAATCGGGACTGTCCGATTGTTTGGTGGTGACACTATTACCGTTGACATTCACGTTTATGTAAAGGATATGTCAATTTGAAAACCATCTTCCCGATTAATTACTATCAAAACATGCTTCGCACTGTCCAATAAGCACCCCGACACAGGCAGACCAGGTAAATTACATCACCCCGATACCATGCGACACAGGTAAACAAGCAATGGCTGACTATTGTCCCGATTTCTGATTGGCCAGTTCAGAAATGACGCGGGATTTCAAATTCCGGTTGGAAATGGGGGTTTGTTGTGGTAAAATGGGAGATATTTTTAGAAAATCGGGATTTCGGGGTATTTTTGCAATCCCGATCGGGATTTGCCTTTTCAATTGCTTCAAATCGGGAGAATCCTGCACAAATCGGGAAAGTTGGCATGCATGTAAATTCTTCCTGTTTCAGAAATCTTATTTGTCTACCCCTATATATAGGAATTACGATAGCTTGGGTTGGGTAAGCTAACTAAGCTTGGGTAAAATATTCTCTGTCAAACCTATAGGAACTATAGTAATGGTCAGTGACACTCTTCTCCCTTTCCCTGAGATAAAATAATAACCTTCAGGCTAAATCAGACATGGAATATCTGTAAACATTTGGTTGTCAAATTTCTATTAGCTCGCTATGCTCGCGAAGCTCAGTGGTAGTATTTATGCCCATTTCTCATATATTTCTACTTTATTGATAAAATTGCCGACTCCTGTGATGAAACACAGGAACTTGTTAAACACATTCGCATTCATCGAATTGTACCAGTGATACTAATAATAAAACATTAAAACTCTACCTCCAACTACAAAATTGCTAATTCTCCTTCTACTAATTTCCCACCATGAATATGAAAGACAATCTACTCACAAAATATACGTCATTGTCTTGATCAAAGGTCATCTTATGATGCAATACTTTTATCGATTCTCTTCCTCTAATAGACATGTTCGTGGTTGTGTGGTCTCAATTGTTAAACTCAGTATGCAGTTTGATAGGCACACTTACCCAAGTGTAACATGTTTCACCACGCGATCTCATAATTTAAACCTCTGCTAAATCCGATTTTCACGTGTCCATGGCTGGCATAAGGTTGACATTTACATAACTTAATTTTTTTTTTAATCCAGGAAAATCGGAAACACGTCCTCGTCGTTTGCAGACAAATAAAGCCGGATCGGTCAGGCCAAATAATTCCGATATAATTCGTGTGGTAATGTATCTGTCTGATGCCACAGGTGCTTGGGTTTAGAACCACCACCACCTTCCCCTGAATAACCAATATGAGTTGATTTAATTATTTTTTGCTGAAAATCTCATTAATGCATGTCAACACCCCCCCCCCTTTTCAGGTTAAAATAATATGCACGAGGAAATTATACAACTTTTTGTTTCACATTTCTGAAAAATATTTAGAGATACTGAATTTTACACCTTTACCATAATTATACATGTTTTGCCAAACTTTAGATATACAAAAAACTTGGATATTTGCAAAACACCTGTCTGCTACCAACATTAAACACTGCACAGTACAATGGAACACCACCTAGGCTAACCTCATCGAATGTGTATGTTGATTTTTAAAAATCAGGGTGATATAAGAGACATATATCTCTGATGCTATACAATGCTACCATAGATAGAACATCGTCAAGCGAGGCATAGAATGCAGAAAAACTATTTCTAGAAGTAAAGCAGCGACTCGGTATTTTTGTAAATGCATGGATAATATTTACGTATAATAGTTTGTGATATAAAGCCTAGGTACCACCGATGTTCTTTAGTTACACTTTGATGGAGAGGGCTTATATATGGGCATTGTGTCTGCTGTCTAATCCTTTTTTTATGTATGTATTTCAGGGCCGTAAATTACATGGAGGCGGAGGAGGCAGCTGCCTCCTCCAACTTTTGAGCCAAAAAAAAATAAAATTTAAAGTTCATTAGAATTTATGTTGTTTCCAATAACTAAGAACATGATACCTCCCTTAAAAAGCATTCCAAATCTTTCTTTTAGAATGAGTTAGTCAAGTAACATCTTAGAAGGCCCTAGAATCAAGGATTTTGCACGAAACGTGTTCAGTGTGCACAAAATGTGCTCAGCGTCTGGGGGCCTGGGTGGCCCCCAGACCCCCGCCTAATTTCCTGCCTCCTCCAAATTGAAGGTTAATTTACGGCCCTGGTATTTTCTATATATACATACCTGAATAAAATATTCTTCAAATTCTAAAATTAGATGTTAGATATCCTTGCATACAGAGTGGATTTAACATCTAATTTCAATTAGATTGGGGTTTTGTTTTTGTTTTTGGTTGGTGTTTTTTTTTGGGGGGGGGTGATTTTTTTTTTTTTTTTTTTTTTTTTTTTTTTTGGTTTTTTGGTTTTTTTGGGTTTTTTTTGGTTTTTTTAAAATACGTAACCCCTAAAACTTGCGACAAGTAGTAAACAGATATAGGTTTCAAGTAAAAGATCATGATTTCTAGCTACATCCTGGAGACAAGGTAATTCAGTAAATGTCTGTTAAAACTGAGAATATATATTTTTGATGTACAACGCGTTGTACGTCTAACATCCCCCCCCCCCCCTTCCACCGAATAACATGTACATCATGGATGTAGATTTATTTCAAGTTGCCAGTTAAAATCAAGAATAATGACTTATACCACGGGCACTTGTTAAGGTCTTCCGTAAGAACGGAAGACCTTCTACTGATTGTGCTGGTTCTTATTATTCTTAGGGGTTTTTTTTTTTCTTTTTTCTTTTTCCTAGACGCTAACTTTGAAGCTTCACATCTCGCTCATTTCTTCATGGATTTTGCTCAAATTTTCAGGGTTTATAAACTTTACAGAACAATTTTAAAATCATGTACTACATGTCAGAAATTTCCTTCTGTTCACGAGTTATTCCCCTTTGAATGAAATTTTAGGGGCTTTGGTTTCCAGACAAAGGCTCCGAGACTGTATAAGCTTGAGCAGAAAATGCATTAAAAATGAAAAGTAGGAGTATTGTAGTTGTGTACATCGTTTTTGGTTTTTTGATTACAGCGTTCGAAATGGTGGTTGACAGGGTTAAAAAATTAGGACGCCTAAAGGAGCAAAAAATTACACATATTTTCCTTTGTATCTTTTAAACTAAAAATATTTTGTTAAGACGTGTAGAACAAAGGTTGTGCAAAATGTTAAGAGCTTTCTTTTGATATCCCTAAAAAGGGCCTGGACCTTTCAATTAGGGATCTGGGGATCTTCAAAGTTTTCGCTTTATAACTCAAAAACGGTAAATATTTCGATATGGCTTTCGCTGGAAAAGTTGTTCTTTAACATCTTATTGATCTCATACACATAATATTTTGCTCGAGTATTGTGTTATATATGAGTAAAAAGCTTGACCTGCAAACAGGTAACCGTATCATTGGGTAGGTGAAGGGGGAAAAATATGCGTATAACTTAAATAAACTTGATTTAATTGATAAATGTGACTTCATGAAATGCTAATATTCTTTTAAAATAAGGTTTTAACGTGATCTATGGTTCCTTTAAAAATCATCTATCGACAACTTTCTTTTTTATTATTTAGTAGCTTTAATATAAACAATCGTTCCAAAGAAAAAAAGAAGAAAAGGTTATCTCTTCTACGTTTGTTATTAAAACAACGATATATTTAATTGAAGAAACAAACTTTCAAGCATAGAATAACTCAGTCATTAACTACACGCATCTTACATACACCGCGGAGTTTGTTTTTGTTTACAATTACGTAACCGCCTCGAGGAACCATCGCGTGTGAACCAGGGCATGTACACAAAGTAAACATCAATTGTCGTCCTAAATATAACACAGAATGTTATGTTTTTTATCATATTGGATTTTTAGAATAATTCAGTCTTTCCGGGGATGTATATACTTGTTTATACGTCCCTGGTCTTACATTTGATTTGTTTTAAATTCAAAACTCTAGAGCATTGAGTCAGGCATCAATTTTAAAATCTGCAATTTAATATACAGTTCGTTTCTCAATCATGTCTAATTGAATGTGTGTTTAATAGCGGAGATTCATCGCTGCTGGACTAGCGATCTGTGATTTCACACTACTTTAACTGAACACACAAGCTTTACTCAAATTCTTCGTTGTGAAAAAGAAAATGAATACATTTTACAAACATAACGAATTATTTCTGAACATGTTTTGAAATCAATAGTTTATAATCATGATTAAACAAAATCTAAACATGCCTATAGAATATTCAGAGACCCATGGCCGACCAGTCTCATTTCAAATGATTTGTTGTTTTATTGATTAAAAACAATGACTTTGATTAAACATTGATTCAGAACTCCTGGTCCAAATTATGTAACTTCGACACGTGCCTCTGGCGTGAAATTCATACGCGACTTTTGTGCGCACTGTGTACATAATATACCTACATGTATTTACGCAGATAGATATTAAAGTTTAATAAAATATTCAAGATTTGAGAGCAATTTATTTGATTTGTATGTATAAATAATTCAAACTCGATGAATTATTCTCTTTAGTCTGAATATTATGCTATCATAATTTTGTTGTATGATAAAATATTGGTAACAGCAATAAACCTTTATTGTATGTCCTGAGCCATAAATTTCATAAATTTAAATAGCAATTTTTTCTTCATTATTGGGACTGAAAAGTTAAATGCTGAAAGAATTTAATACCACATACACGTGCGCCTCAAAAGACTGATTCGTGGAATGAGATCATACACGCATGTACTTGAGTAGTATAAATTTATTAAACACCTTGCGATAAAAAATTATAGGACACCTTTATTCAAAGTTCAAAGTTCAAGGTTTTTTTATGTCACACAGCTCCGACGGAAGACCTCTCGTTGCTTTGCAACGAGCTTTGCTCTAGTTTCTGTATATAAGTTATGACGTCTGTAAATTAATAATAACACTATCACAGATGTCATAACTTATACACAGAAACAAATGCCTGTGAGTTATACATAGGCATTTTGTCTATTTATTACATGCTCTAAAAAGTATATGATCCATTTAATAACATACATGTATATACTTGTACCAATTAAATCTAGAAAACAAATGCTTGCAATAATACTGAACCAATATAAATCGTACTGAGACAAAACTTGATATTTACGCATCAGATAGGAGCAATGAAAGATAACGGATGTTACCCACCATACGTACATGTAGTGTTATAGAGTAAAAATGACTTGTGTTCATATCCTCAAGTACTTAACAGTAGATAAATTGTCAATTAACAAGGACATTAATACGAACAATTCAAATCAGACAACAAACCAAGGAAAGGTAACAGATGTTTAAAAGGCTTCATTTTTTTATACAGAAAAAAGATATATCAGAGAAATATATTTTAAACAGAAATTGAAATCAAATGGTCAAAATTCAGAATTATTACGATTTTGAACCAAGCCCGATCGAAATTATAAAAAAAAAAAGGAGTCATTGAGAACATTGTAATCAAAAAACTAAATTCCCTTGATGTAAAATAGTTTAAAAATTAACTGAATTTACAAAGGAAACTAATTTCTTGATGAAAAGTGCATACAATTAACAACAATATGATTATTTTAGTAATTTCTATCAATTTTGATCGGGATCGGTACTTTTTTCTCTCATTTGAATATAGTGATATTATCTGAAATTTTGTCATTTCGTTTCAATTTCTTTTTAAAATATATTTCTTCAATATATCTCTTTTCTAACTGACATGTTCTTTTTTGAAGATTTTATCCGCAGATTTAAAATATATCAACATTTGAAATAATGTTTTCAATTTTCATAAATTATATTTTTTTCTAAAAAATTAGAACGTTTAATTATTTGAGTCTTTTAGGTATATATTTTTAGTAGTTCATATCATGCATCAAATCACAGCGAAATTTGGATTCTGGAATCTCTTATCTGCAAATAAAACACCTTTTTATAATTCCAGGAAAAATCACCAAAAAAAATCATATAAAATAATTGAGACCATGTATCACTCTTTCGATTATAAAACCATCCTTCATAAGGTGTGTTTTAACGAGTCATTAAAAACATTTGGTGTAATGAGCTACCTTAAGAATTTATCAAGCGCTATAATTGAAATATGTTGCGCTTTTCAAATGAATTGATGACATTAGCATTTGAATTGATGCACGCTTCAATTCAATTCAAGATAGCAATAATTTAAAGTAATACGTGCATCAATTCAAGATAGCAATAATTCAATTTAAAATACGTGCATCAATTCAAGTATTAATGTCCCTGTTATAGTGGTTCTGATGACTCATTCATTAAAGATTAAAAGCTTTCTTTCTCAAAATGCATGTTTATAACATGTGTGCAGCTAATTATAGATTAATTCATCTTTTCAAAACCAACACTTTAAAAATCAACGAACTAACATATTGATAAGAGTAAACAACCCCACCAACACAGAATACGTGTAAATAAATCATGTTTTACCTCACAGTCAGTTTCAGAATACGTGTAAATAAATCATGTTTTACCTCAAAGTCGGTTTCAATATCCATATAGATCAACTGTTATGGTTCCTACTTTTAAATGGCTTACTCGACCTTATGAAAGAAACCCACTTTCGTCAGGAGATGGTACAATCTGGGGGGTTGAACGTCCTCAGTCAGGTGGTTATTGCTTTAACATGTGTACACATACCTACTTAATGTGATGGACAGATCCTAGGAATGTTAAATACACACAAGAAATGATCAAGATTCTGACACCGTTAAGTGAGGTCAAATTCAGAGAGAAGTCGTAATTCCGAGACTTAATTTCTTTTGTTGTAATAATGAGATAACATATATCGTAAATGATGTGACTTTGTCGAGTCGCATTTTAACGAGATAAAAAGTCGTAAATGCGATTTTTTAAAAGTCGTAAATTTAACAAAATGAGAGAAACGAGATTACTGTCGTAATTACTATATAAAAGTCGCTATATCCACCCAGGAAAAGTAATTATTACGATATGAAAAGTCGTTATTAGGACTATAAAAGTCGTAATAACGAGATCAAAAAACGCTCGTTTTCCATGATAACTGACTGCCCCCACTTTATTGAGAGTATATCTAAGAAATTTGTATTGAACCAAGGTTAGAATAGATCCTCAGTACCCCTTGCTTGTCGTATGAGGATACTAAATGGGTCGGTCCTTCGGAT
Source organism: Ostrea edulis (assembly GCF_947568905.1). Classification (NCBI taxonomy): domain Eukaryota; kingdom Metazoa; phylum Mollusca; class Bivalvia; order Ostreida; family Ostreidae; genus Ostrea; species Ostrea edulis. The sequence continues at coordinate 72,375,042 of NC_079164.1, read as the reverse complement.
AAGACCGAGTCACAGCAGGTATGGCACGTTAAAGCCCTTCTGCTCAAAGGTTGTAAGCACCGAGAATAGGCTTAAATGGAGCCCTCCACCGGCAATAGTAACATCTCCATGTGAGTGAAAAATTTTGGAGAAGGACGTTAAACAACATAAAATTAATGAATCATATGTAATAAATTTAAATTTGTGTGTGTTTGTGTGTGTACACGAGGGCATGCATTACGACGCTTCACGCCAGCATAAAACCCAGGAAGCACGATCAGTTACATTTGTGTGTGTACACGAGGGCATGCATTACGACGCTTCACGCCAGCATATCCCAGGAAGGTCGATCAGTTCCATTTGTAATTACATGTACCTCATGTATTTTCTAAAAATGAAACATGTACATACAATGTATATATATGTTTTATATTTACATTTTACTTTCATTTCTGTCAAACTTATCAGTCATTAAAATAAACGTATTATATTTATTTTTTACAAATCCAATTCTGGGCCTTTTCGGGCATACAGAAATATAGTATATGTATAACAGTATTGTATTATATATAAATTAATTTCTAGAATCTATGATATATAATGAACATTTGTAGAATAAGCATCTGAGTTCTACCTGGTACATCTTGTCTCATTGTAGAATATATATGGTATACATGTACATTATTTTATAGAAACTTATATATCTTTACCTCTTACATTGTATATTATTGTTTCTCATTTCAAAAATGCTGATTAGAAATTGACCCAACTTGGTTAACAACATGATATCTTCGTTTGACACAAGCCACAGAAATTTTTCTTACTTGACAAATTCAAAAAGTTTGTATCCATCATAATTAGAAATATTATAATAAAAGGTCTGCCTTTCACTTGTATATAAAGGACAACAATCATTGAGTGTATCTCATCTTTCACACAATTCGTGTGACTTATATTGCAACTTCTTTTGTTTCTCTCTAAGTATAACTTTTTTACCTTCAGTGTTAGTTATTTTTTCATCCCCCACCCACTCTAAATTCTGAGATTGTACAATTTAGATTCATATGCGCATCGTTCTTAACTTCAACGCATTCATGAGGAAATGGCCATCGTTAGAATTGGTAAAAATATCAAAGGCAAAAACATTGGAAATGTAAATACATACAGCATTAAATGGTATCAATTGTTGAATTGAACTCAGGCAATGAAGGAGGAGAGCCATCCAACCGACCCTGATTTAGAATTTTGGGCAAAAACCATCTCCTACGTTCCTTCTTTTTCGTGTTTATGATGCACCGAAATAGATATAACATGTTTTGTGACCAGTGGTCATTGCATGATGTTTATTATACCCCAATGGAAAATCGAATTTTTGTCAGGGGATCACGCTACGTATTTACGCCCGTCTTATGACGATCCCTCCGTCTGTTTTTTAAGTCCGAACTATATATTGTACACGCAATGAGATCTAGGACCACCCATCTTCCCCAAAGCGGAGTGGACCGAAAACCCTTGGCTAACGAAGATGAGGACCACCAAACATGGACAATTGATGTATCTTGGGGTGGGAGATAGAGGTAATGCAAATCAAAAGCAGGTCACTATGGCTTCATTTTGGAATATCATACAAATTGTGTCCGGGTCATATCTTTCACACTGGAAAGACCAAGACCATCAGACTAGGTCAGTTGATGCACATGTATCTAATTTTAATTAGTAAATAGACATGAATGGAAAAAAGACTATATCTATATATGAATACACATTTACACACACACAAACACACGCGCGCGCACACACACGCACGCGCGCGCACGCCGTATAGCCAAAGCTCTTTGGAATGAAAATACTAATACTCCTTTCTTAATGAGATGCTCATAAATATGCATACCGCATCGAAAACGAGGCTACCGTCGGTTTCGACGCACAACAAACATGTCGGATTTAGCGGAATGTACGAAGTCGGTTGGTTGCGCAACGCGAGATCTCAGTATTGTCCCCCTCATTACCTTCGGTTTTGTTGAAGAAACAATAAAAACTTTAAACAAGAGTGAAGGATGCAAAGAAGTTTCCAAGGGATACAAATATTTCAGCGAGAAATACATCTCGGATATCAGAGGTAGGTCAAATCGTCTATCAGCTGATCAGTTTGACAGATACTATCAACTGATCGATCTTGAATCGTTTTGTGGCTGTAACTTACACCATATCAGCATGTAACAAAGATGTCTACTGAAGAGATGATCTTACATAATAATTAGTTATATGAATTAAATATGATGATTGTTGGTAAAACTGATCGATCGTACATGTATACATGTCCAAGTACCCCCCCCCCCCCCCCCCCCCTCAGAAAAAAAAGTTTTAGGCCTATAGCATCCCAGCCTGCTGAAAAACCATATATTTTTGTTGAATGATAAATAATCTAGTAGTTTCAATGAGTTAATTTATGACAAACTAGCATCATTTTATCAATTTATAGCCCCTGCATATATATATCATATGATTTATTTATTCCAAATTAGGGCCCTCCTGGGCATACATCACTATTATTAATACATATATATTCTCAATAAGATATGTTTAAATCATAATGCATTTGACAGATTTCAGTATGTAATGTTTATGAGAAGAAGAAAAAAAAAGTGCATTGTAATTTAGTATTATGAGCTACAAACAATGTTCATAACATGAGACATTTTGAACATGGTATTAATACTTAACGTATTACATGCAATTAACTTGTGCCGTAAAGTTTCAACTTTGCATTTGATGTGTGATTTCACCGCAACACCTACAGATAACATTATATTGAAATCACATGAAGAAACTACAAACAGTGCATATGTGCAAACATGGTTTCTCATGGTTCATACATAATACACTGTATTACTAGTAGTATGTGCTTAGACAATGTAAACCACATGAGACATTACATCATACATGTAACCATAACATGCATATATCATGGTATACATATGTATATTGTATCATGTAGTTATAATGTTCAATTGTTAAAATTGTATACTATAGATAAGCTGTTTCGAATACTTAGGGTACAAGACTAGTCGACATGACACATGCAGGCACTGTCCCTTGGTACCCCCTGTGTTCAGAACAACAACTCCCCATATATCATCCTTCTTATACAGTGCATTTTCAATAAGTATTGTTACATTGTATGAGCCAACTCTAGACCAATGTCAATATAGAAATTCTTAACATGTGTATTTAAGGTATACATGTGTATCATTATCATGTAGTCATAATGTAATTGTTAAATATAGTATATGTGTTATATATATATATATATATATATATATATATATATATATATATATACACTTGTAATAAAATTTTAATCAAACATTTCTTATTGTAGTGTATAAATTGGATGATGGCTGTGTTGTTAAAGCTAGATCCTACCGATCACAGAAGAAAAATGAGTCTCCACACACAATTGAGGTAATATTCAATTTGATTGTTTATGATGTTTTATCAGTCATATGTATCATAATGATTAATTATTCTATTTACATTTTTGAGATACCATCTAATATGTACTACTTAACCTGTAAGTTATAGTCACAAATACCAGTATACAAAAATTATTGGTTAAAGCATATGCTTCCTTAGAACTCGGGTTTCCCCTCTGAAATTTGGGATTGAGTCCAACTTGATAGGGTGGTCACTCACCCATACATGCATGTGGGGGGTTCCTCCCTCCAGATGAACCCATTCATATCAACATCTGTACCAATGTATTGATCACTGCATTGAAGTTGTATAATTCATTTTTAGCTCACCTGAGCTGAAAGCTTAAATGAGCTTTTCTGATTGTCCGTTGTCTGTCGTCTGTCTGTAAAATTTTCATACTAACGACTGCTTCTCCGGAACCAATGGGCCAATTTCAACCAAACTTGAAACAAATCATCATTGGGTGAAGGAGATTCCAGTTTGTTCAAATGAAAGGCCATGCCCCCTTCAAAGGGGAGATAATCACAAAAATGCAAAACTAGGGTAAGGTCTTCTCAAGAACCACTGAGCCAGAATAAAGCAGAAATTTACATGAAAGCTTCCTGACATAGTGGAAATTCAAATTTGTTAAAATCATGACCCCTGGGGGTAGGGTGGGGTCACAATTGGGGATCAAATTTTTTCCTGTTGGGATATTGGGAAAATCTTTAAAAGTCTTCTTCTCAAGAACCACTGGGCCAGAAAAGTTAACATTTACATAAAAGCTTCCTGACATAGTGTAGATTCAAGTTTGTTAACATACGGCACCCAGAGTTAGGGTGGGGGCACAATAGGGAAACAAAGATTTACATACAAATTTATAGGGAAAATCTTTAAATATGGGCCAAGGTGAGCAATGTGGCCCATGGACCACTTGTTGTTAAACACTGTACAATAAATGAATTGACTATTAAATTATTACCTAAATCCAACTATACTTGTTTTAAAATATTTAAATTTACATTAATTTACTTAATGTTTTTAAATTTGTCTTTACAGATACATCTAAAATCAGGACCAATATTTGAGAGAGATGACAGCAGTTGCTCCTGTCCAATTGGAACCTCTGGTGCATGTGGTCACATTACAGGTCTTTTGTATACTCTTGCTCATATGGAAACAACTGGAATGCTGGTTATTCCAACAGATGTAGCAAAAACCTCACTTCCACAAACATGGCATGTACCAAGAGGGGAAAAGGTAGCAGGGAGCTCCATTGACAACGTTCGAGTGTTAGGTTTTGATATGAGGAACCCATATGTGCCACCTAGAGGAATTCGAACAACATTATACAACCCTATTGAAAATGTGTCCGAACTACCTTTACAGGAATTGTGTGATAACCTTGAAGAAGTTGACGACACCTGTATGCTTTTGAGTGTGGTAAATTTAGAACGTCAGGAGAAAGTTGTAGACACGAAGTTTGGCAAATTCCCCAAGGGGAGTCCACTTGCAGTGCAGCAAAAAATGAACAGTAATTTAATTCTGAATATATTGGATGCTGATGACTTTCCTAAATTACCATCTCAAAATGTGATGATTAACAATATATCTACTGTGTTATCTGAAACAAAACACTTGAAAACTGACTCATTAAGTGTCACTACTGATGAGGCTTCAGAGATAGAATCTCTGACTCAGTTACAGTCCCAGGATCCCAAATGGCACAGGATTAGGCTTGATAGGATAACGGCATCTATTGCTGGTTCCATTGTCAAAAGGAGAAAAGGTAATTATGTGAAAAATGTATCGGCTTGATACATGTAATGAACATTACTACATTTCAAATAAGATTCTGCATTTTTAATTTGATATGTACACTTAAAATACAACATGTTTAATTCAACGAAATAGACAAGATCATGAATTATTATTCTAGAGAACAATTGTATATATAGTACAATGTAAAGTTCAATTTTTCTTGTATGTCTTAAATTTGTAGCCCTCAGTGGTGCCTTAGCTTAGCTTGTTTAGTTAATTGACCAATAGCTACAAATTAAAGACATTGAACAACTTCTTTTCAAAAACAAATTTTCAAACAATGCTGTTTTTGGTATAGACTATGACCCCTTGGTGGAGCGACTAAGGACTTCCAGATCTGTGGTGACAGCCAATATGAGACATGGGATAGCATGTGAGCCTACAGCAGCTGAAGCATTTGTAGCAGTAAGAACTCTTACAATATATGTTTTCATGTATTTGATAATAAATGCAGGCACAAATATTTGTTAGAATAACTAGTCCACTTATTATATGTCCAGTTGTAAATACCTTAGGCATTTAACCCAAAGAAAACTAAATGCATAGGTCTATACATGTATATCAATTTGATAAATACATAAATTATAAATAAATACACAAAATTTACAAGATCTTTTGAATATAAATAATATTGTCATAATTTGAGGTCTTTGGATATGTGTTTTGAATAAAGCACCAATGTATTGATGAAAGATTTCATGTAAAAAAAAAAAAAATTCATACAAATAAATAAAACATATATAAGAGTCAGCAATATTTTAAAACTATGTTCTACTACTTTCTGTATTTTCAGAGGATGAATGACAATGTCAACATTTATCCCTGTGGAATATGTGTCAGTCCATGGTCACCTTGGTTGGCAGCAAGCCCAGACAGAAAGGTGTATTGCCCTGCCCTTACTCCATGTTATGGTTTACTGGAAATCAAGTGTCCTGTCAACCCCCTATCACAATGTGTTTACCTCAACAAGGATGAAAATGGGTTTAAACTGAATAGGACACATAACTATTTTCATCAGATTATGATGCAGCTTGCGGTAACAGGACTAGAGTGGTGTTACTTGTTTGTTTGGACTTCAGATGAATCTCATCTTGAGCTTATAACATTTGACTCAAGTAGATGGCAAGAAATGAAAGACAAGCTTGATATGTTTTATTTTGACCATTACTTGAAAGGCTGATCAATATTTGATATAGATCATTTTCATTTGAAGGAATGTTTTCATTACTTAAAGTAGCATTTTCTATATCTATTCAAGATTTGCTAATTATTTCCATTCAGCTTCAACATGTTTATGCCAAAGTAACCTGGTCAACGGTCATGTTATTAAATGCAAAGTCTTACCATAAGAAATCTATATACAAAATATGAAAGCATGCCTTAAATAATTCAGGAGATATTTTCTTAAAAGAAGATCAATCTTCAAGGTCATGAGGTCAGAAACTTTGGTACCAAATCAAATTTTCTCACATATGAAGACTGAGAGCTTTATCACTTACCATTTAAAATTATGTGCCAGGTTAATTTTTTGGATAGACAGGACAAATTTAATATTCCTCCAACATTAGTTGCAAGGGGGAGGGGGGGGGGGGCTTAAAAACTTTCCTAATGAAAGTTACTTCTAAATATGGTTGTGTAATTAACTAGAGTTATTGTTATTAATTATAAAACAACCAACACACAGGTAATATGTGTCGTGAATTACATGTCATGAAATTTATAGATCTTGTAATATGTTACTTTAATTTCTGGTACAATTCTGATACAATTTTTATATTCTGATAATTGTATATATTTATCTCATTTTCCTGATTGATTTCATCTTCAATTTACTTCCATTCCTTGACAAGAGGACCCTTGAATAAAGTTAGCATGTTTGCCACTGTCCATAATTGATTTATTGTTCCTACCATACTTAAGGGAATGACACCATCAAAAAGGTGGTACTCCTTGACTCTGCGGATATGCCTCTCAATATGTATCCTTAGTTTTGCTATCACCTGGGTTTGCTCCACTTCTTGCCTTGAAAATTGACCTTGACTTTGGAGGAATGGGGGCGTGTTAACTGAAATACCTGTCGTTGCTGTAATTTTTGAATTTCCCCTTCCTTCTTCTTCAGCATATCCTCTAACTCATTCACCCTATTTGTCTCAGGCTGCACTTCTTCATACATACTGCTGCAATATATAATTCACATCCATACTGTATAAATAATTGGAAAGTTAGTCAAACAATTTCATCATAGCCAGTTACAGACTGATCACCCCCCCCCCCCCTATCTTTTATAAAGGATCTCTGTTGTGTCAGTAATAAGTATTTGTGTACTTCGATGTATTCATTTATTTATATATTACAAAATTATGCATATCTCTGATGAATGTGAAATTTATAGGAGGACGCTCTATACCTTTTCGAAGTTGGTAGATATTTTAAATTACATGCATATTAAATCATTACATAAGAATATCATTTTCTCAAAATTAACATGGTGGTGTAAAGAACAGCATTCATACTATGAATTAAGAGAAGAAGAAATATACATAAGCACAGGTGATTTTCAAGTTATATAGAGCATGTTACTTTAACAAAGTGCAAAACATACAGTATTTTTTATTATTATAGACCATCATTTAATATAGTGAAAATATTTCAATACAATTTCTAAGTCTGAATGAATAATACAAAATTTCATACCTCACAAAGATCTTGATGATCCAGCATCCTACTGTCCAGCAGCAGTTGATCTTGTTGTAAGTTGAATTATTCAAAATAGTTTAATACAATTGCAAACCAGCATGAATAAAACTAGTTTGACAATTGATTAATCATTCTGAGAATAATTCATGAACAATAAGTAAAACCAATTTCACATTGAAAGTCCCAATGACATGCAGCAGCACTGAAGAAACTTAAATCATACTTATTGCTAAATTATATTTGCCTTGATTCTCCTAGTATTTTCAACTGTTTATAGAAATAGTAATTCGAAGGTAGAAAAAGAAACATCGTTTCGATTATTACATGTGCTTCTTGTAAAATTAGTCAGACCTTCTGTTAAATAAAATGACACACACATAGACCTATATAATGTTATGGATATAACCTGATTCATTCTGATTGACTATCACATAAATTATAGAGATTTTTAAAATGCCATTACCTCTCCACATTCAAATTTAAATTTTCATTTGAGACCGGGTTGTTGTTATTCTCATCAGTGTCAAATCTAGGCATTTTCTCTGGAACAGGATGCTTAAAAATTTCCCGTCGCGCAGCTTTTTCGTCAGATTTCCAGTTGAATATGGAAGGAACACTTTCTTTCTTGAGTGTCTTCCTTACTGGGGTCCATTTGAAGTCGTCCCTCTTAAAATGACGTGAGCAAACAACTGTTTGATCACAGATCTGTTAGAAAGATTATAACCCGTTAAGACTTGTTTGAAGTCATTTCATTAAACACACACTGACGTACACACGTGCAAGGACCAACCTATTTCGAGGCCTACTTAATTCTATGATATAAGGGGGTCATCTCTCCGTATTATTTGGAACAAAGTTACATAAACATACTCTGAATAATGGACCAGGATCCCTCCGAATAGCATGTATCCAAGCCTTGCGAAGCTCCAATCTTTGTGGGATTTGATGAAAAGAGAGCTCTGGGTTGCGGCGTCCATTTCCATTACAGTTCGGCACGCAACAATGCCTGTCGTTCTTGCCTCCGTCTAAGGTCGACGCCATACTTGTTTATACTTGGATACGACGGTAGCCTCGTTTTCGATTTAGAAGCGCGGTTTATGAATATTCTGCGAAAAGGGAGTATACCGCCTCTAGTATACATGATTATTCATCAGGTTTATTAAAGCTATACGAGTATATACGCCGCATTGAATGGATATTGGTACTGACTAAAACCTGGTCTTTTGTCTAGGTCCCATAACTAAAACCTCGTCCTCGGCCCTGGTCCCAGATTTTTTCATTCGATGAAAACAATATATCAGAATATTTGATATATGAGCCTCATATCTCATTGATATAGATATGACATCCCATGTCTGCATTCTGATAGTTGTTTGGTCATATATTTTTTTCTTTCGTAATATCTAAATGTCGTATTGAAGGTCACAACAAGATATTTTTTTCTCCTCACGTAGATGTTTTTGAATAAATTCTGCTTTATAAGAATATAAAAACATGTCAGCTAAGAAGTGAGCACAAATTGTGCCCATGGGAGTTCCAAAAGACACAACCATTATTTATTTAAAATCTGCGTCCCGATATTTTTTTTTATCAAGTGAACATTAGTTTCTCCGACATAAGTTTAGTTACAGAGGTTATACTCGATAGCTTAGACATCGTTAGAAGATTTACAGGTCAAATTCTCAAAAGTTTTGGTACAGAAACTACGTCCATTGAGATTACTAATAAATGAATTTCTAGTAATGAATATATCAGAAGTTTTAGGTCGAGCATATGAGATCTCCAAAATATATTTTAATGGAACATGACAATCTTTAATTTAGGCATACGAATTTTCATTTCTCTACCAGAGCTGACAATTTGACGACTGTACATATGACAAATGTTTGATATCTCGAGGGATAATCCGAGGGACACCAATCATTCTGTTAAAGCCTGTGTCCCTTAAAGACTCCACTGAGCGAACCCTTTTTATACTGGGCGACGTATCAGCCAGGTTTGTCTCATCAATGTGTATATTCATAGATGAACATATATCGAGCGACAAGTATCCTCGGGGACAGAGTGACCACAAGCTGAAATGTATAAATGAAAGGTGAAGATAATACCTTCTTTAAGGAACATAAAAAGGGAGTTCGGCAAACACGGACCCCTTGACACGCCAGAGGTGGGATCATGTGCCTATGATGAGTAAGCATCCCCCGTTTACCTGTCACACCCGCCATAAACCCTATATCATGATCAGGTAAACGAAGTAATCCGTAGCCAAAATCAGTGTGCCAAGAACGGTCTGGAACATGTCAGACAGACTTTAACCTAATGATAAACTAGATCATCATAACGACCATAGAATTTGCAAAATGCTTTCTTTAAAGGGTAGAAGGTTGAAAGTGATGGAAACCCATTCCTCTCAAAACATCCTAATGGCATATATATTACAGACTAATAAAAACATTTGTTAAAAAAAACAAGAGAAACTTAATAAAAATACGTTAGATAACCGCTTTTAGTGTAAAGAATAACATAAGGAAGAATTATTGTCTTGCAAAACAATTATTATTTAATCCCCCGAATTACATATTCATGTGCTTGCTTTAAGGTGAAAAGGTGTTTCAAAATAATAAAATACTGGTGTTATTACTGAAATATATAATATAGAGAAATTTTCATTGCATTAAACTTTTGGTGACAAAATGACAGCTAATGCCCTTGAAACCCCTGCAACATCAGCTTGTTTGTCTGTAGCCTGCATCGATTTCAAAAGTGATCGCACGCAGAACAAGCTCTTGCGTATCGAATCAGTTGAGAGAACACCATATGCAGGTGAAATGGATAAAGTTCTTATTTTCTTGTACTTAGCATCTATACAGTATGTTTCATTGAATGTTTTTATGCCAAAATCACTCGGTCCATTTAAAAGAATATATGATACGATAAAAAAAAAAAAGAAAGATCGTTGTCTATGAATTTTTTTTAACCCCTACTGTATTATTTCATATGCACAGTTGACTTCAATATTTGTATTCCACGAAAACGTCATAGACTATCACATCTTTATTCAAGATTTATTATAGAATGTGAACATTGCTACGGAAATCCATTTAGGAATTTTAAAGTTTGAAATAACGAATTCAAATCGAAATAACGAATTCTGAAATTTCAAAGTAGAAATATATTTTGATAGGTCCTAAATGGGCCTCCGTACATTTCTGATCAGTGCTTTTTATTTCCCAAAGAGTTGAACCAGAAAGGACTTTTCAAAGTGGTTATTACTGTTTTGATTTCATAAGACGGACAAACATAAAACTGGTTTTTTAAAAAGAATAATTTGGGAGCAATATACAAGTAAAATTTTCTTTGGAAACAATCTTTTGCATAATGAGAGTGTAGTCTTTTAATAGAGGAAAGTTTCATATGATAAATTTCTTGAAAAAAATAACACCGTTGTAGTTACAAGGAATATATAGTTTTCTAAGCCATGATAATGAATTATTTACGTGCCATCACGTAAACGCGATGTAACTTAATCTGTTGTATTGAATTTTACTTATAAATATAACTGGTCGCAGGTGTCATTCCCAAGCTAAATCAGACGGATGTTCAAAATGACCATCGGGCTTTATTTTTTGTGTTGGTTGTGTGGTACAATTGTACTGGCCTGTTCGGACAAGAAAGGTGAGTGACATTTACTGTATCAGTATTGATAATCCAATCATTCAATTTCATAAGAAAGCTTGCCCCAAAAAGTTCTCGTTGAGACTTATCTAAGATATTAAACTATCATATTTCACAGGCAATAAATAGCTGGTGGGTTTTGTACTCATGGCATCATTTTGTAGAGTGTATAAATAAAAATAATTCACAACAGGTAATTACAAAAGTTTGATTAGTTTTAGATTTATTTCACCTATAATTCTACATTGAACTCGATGGGAAGAACATGTTTTCTAAACATATCTTAAAAATAAATTATCTTTTCATACAAATATTTTGTAAAGTTACATAAACCTTCATATACGAAATAGAATTAGATCATATTGAACGGGGAATAACTCAGGAATTCCTCCTCTATTTGTGTTCATTTTAAAATGTAACTGCTGTGATTATTGATTATTTACGTACTCTGTTTACTAGTATCTACTAACCAGGTTGAGGTGACTAACCTTCTTCCTGATCTTTGTGAAAGCAAGACGTGGAAAGACCGTCTAATGCTTACTCTTTATGAAGTAAATGTTTGAAAATGCATTATTTACTTTAAAAGCATCATCTTAATGTGAATTGTTTATCGTTTAAAGTATTTTAATTCATGATTGCGCATTTCAAACCATCTCTTATTCCTTGCATAAGCTTTAAAACTTCTCCCTCATAGATATAACTCATCTATAATTCTGATCTGTGATATTGAGCTCTGATTGGTTACAGTTTCTCACCGATTCTGATCAGATTTAGCCTCTACAATCTTGTCATCTTCATCATTTCACGGTGAAAAGCACATTTACCACTAGATATACCATCTTATATTATCTATGTATTGCTATTATTTCCTTTTAACTGCTTTATTTTACATCATTTACCATGCTAGTCATGGTATTAACCAGTAACGTGAAAAATTATTCTTCTAGTTTTATCGTATAATAGTGTATGCAAATTGAAAATATTTGCATCGTTATTGCCTATATTGATCAATGATTTAAAAAAGAGAACTTCAGTGCAGTAAATATTGAACGTGGAGTACTAAATCACACCACATTAATTATCAATTTATCCTGAGTCATTTCATTTTTGATCTGTGACACAAAATTAAAATTGGATCCGACTTGATGAAAACAATTCCTTACGTAGAACAATTTAATATCAATTGGCGTTATAATAAAAGCGATTTGGTTTTTACGTCAAATAAAAGCTGTGAAATCCTTATTAGCTAGCTGCAATAATGTAGCCCTATCGGATTTTTTTTATTCTGACGTTTTCGGGACAGGGCTACAATTCCATAGGATCTCCGTAATGGTGCAAAATAATTTCATGAATAACCGATAATAATATAAGCTCCGTGTATTAGTCCCAATTGTTGTTTACACTAAAAGGAGTACCAACTTTGTGCTTGGGCATGTCCAATTAAGGTTTTTTTTTCATTAAACATCATGTACAGCATACAAAATTCTTCGTCTGCTCAGCCATGCTTGTTATCGCGAGATCTCGTAAGTGGATCTACTGAAAAACCTAAACACTGACAATCTGCGCGTAGTAATTACATGTACTCGAGCCACTCCGACAAAGAAAGGAAAATCATATGATTGCAAAAAGAATTTACTCTATGCTTTTCGTTTTTTAACTTAAATTTACATCTAAACCTTTTTAATACCGACGAAATAGCTTTCTACCCGGTACTTGTCCATTGATAAGAAAGATGAGTGATATTTACTGTATCGGTATTGATAATTCAATAATTCAATTTCATAAGAAAGCTTGCCCCAAAAAGTTCTCGTTGAGACTTATCTAAGACATTAAACTATCATATTTCACAGGCAATAAATAGCTGATGGGTTTTGTAATCATGGCATTATTTTGTAGAGGGTATTAATAAAAATAATTCACAACAGGTAATTACAAAAGTTTGATTAGTTTTAGATTTATTTCACCTATAATTCTACATTGAACTCGATGGGAAGAACATGTTTTCTAAACATATCTTAAAAATAAATTATCTTTTCATACAAATATTTTGTAAAGTTATATAAACCTTCATATACGAAATAGAATTAGATCATATTGAACGGGGAATAACTCAGGAATTTCTCCTCTATTTGTGTTCATTTTAAAATGTAACTGCTGTGAGTATTGATTATTCACGTACTCTGTTTACTAGTATCTACTAACCAGGTTGAGGTGACTAACCTTCTTCCTGATCTTTGTGAAAGCAAGACGTGGAAAGACCGTCTAATGCTTACTCTTTATGAAGTAAATGTTTGAAAATGCATTATTTACTTTAAAAGCATCATCTTAATGTGAATTGTTTATCGTTTAAAGTATTTTAATTCATGATTGCGCATTTCAAACCATCTCTTATTCCTTGCATAAGCTTTAAAACTTCTCCCTCATAGATATAACTCATCTATAATTCTGATCTGTGATATTGAGCTCTGATTGGTTACAGTTTCTCACCGATTCTGATCAGATTTAGCCTCTACAATCTTGTCATCTTCATCATTTCACGGTGAAAAGCACATTTACCACTAGATATACCATCTTATATTATCTATGTATTGCTATTATTACCTTTTAACTGCTTTATTTTACATCATTTACCATGTTAGTCACGGTATTAACCAGTAACGAGAAAATTTATTCTTCTAGTTCTATTGTATAATAGTGTATGCAAATTGAAAATATTTGCATCGTTATTGCCTATATTGATCAATGATTTAAAACAAAAAAACTTCAGAGCAGTAAATATTGAACGAGAAGTACTAAATCACACCACATTAATTATCAATTTATCCTGAGTCATTTCATTTTTGATCTGTGACACAAAATTAAAATTTGGATCCGACTTGATGGAAACAATTCCTTACGTAAAACAATTTAATACCAATTGGAGTTATAATAAAGGCGATTTGGTTTTTATGTCAAATAAAAACTGTAAAATCCTTATTAGCTAGCTGCAATAATGTAGCCCTATCCGATTTTTTTTTATTCTGACGTTTTCGAGATAGGGCTACAATTCCATAGGATCTCCGTAATGGCCATGGTGCAAAATAATTTTATGAATAACCGATAATAATATAAGCTCCGTGTATTAGTCCCAAATGTTGTTTACACTAAAAGGAGTACCAACTTTGTGCTTGGGCATGTCCAATAAAGGTGTTTTTCATTAAACATCATGCATGTACAGCATGCAAAATTCTTCGTCTGCTCAGCCATGCTGGTTACATGTATCGCGAGATCTCGTAAGTGGATCTACTGAAAAATCTAAACACTGACAATCTGCGTGTAGTAATTACATGTACTCGAGCCACTCCGACAAAGAAAGGAAAATCATGATTGCAAAAAGAATTTACTCTATGCTGTTCGTTTTTTCAACTTAAAATTACATCTTAACCTTTTTAAAACCATTGATGTAAATACTACCTTATATGGCATATGCAAATAACTAGACAATCGGAAGTTGAAACTTCAGTACATCAAACATGGCACACAAATATGAATCGAGAACTTGGAATATATCGAAATTGTTGAAAACGGTAGAATAGAGCCTCACAAATCGCAAGTTGCAGGTTGTAAATTTATATTGACTAAGAAACATAGATAATCATTTTATTTACATAAAGAAAGTCGGCAAATGTTTAGAATGATCGAAAATACGGAGATCCTAAGGAGTTGTAGCCCTCCCCCCTCAAAAAAAACAAAACAAAACAAAACCGGAGAGGGCTACATTATTACAGCTACTTATCAGCCAGCAAGGGAAGGGATATGTCTAATTTTGGCAACACTTATTTTCATAAAATTTTAGAATTCTATCATCAAAATATATCTGAAGTTTCTAAGTTTTCAACGCATTATGTAACTATTAATCAAAACCTGCCAAAATTCCAATTGCTAGTCATGTAATGTTTGTTTTTCTATTAATCATATCCGTTATATCAATATAAGCAGAGCCCCATTAGAAATAAGCTTATTTAAGGTTTCATGGTTATCCTTAGGTTATTATACCATATCATATGTCATATTATTCATACAGTTACTTTTTCTTTAACTGTTATAACTGCATAGTGCTATGATTATGCCAGGTTTCAATTTGTTATTGTAAATTACAATCATGACATGTTGCAATATTTCATACATGAATAAAATGAAATGGAAAAAACCAAACGACACTTTTTGGGAAGAATTGAAGACTAATTGTAAGATCAAATATCTATCGAGATGTGCAACGTTTGTGATACTGGAACTGTCTGATATATCAATCTTCAGTGATTGTTTGTGAGATTGTTTTCGTTTCTTCTTGGATTGGGACATAAATTATTGGATTGGTTCATACTTGGAAAGTTTCTAATTAGTTAAGCTGTAAACTTGCTGAGATTATCAATATTAGCGAAAAAGAAGTCACCTCAATTAATGTTCAAGTGCTAAATTGTGTTGTTTTGTTTCATTTATAGCTGACAAATGCAAGCCTCCATTTCATATTTATGAGAAAAATTGTTATTACATCAGCAGAGACAAAGTTTCCGCAGACGAAGCATTTGTAAGTTATATTTCTATCAATCTCCCAGATTCAATCAGGCGTATTTTCTTAATGTTTTTGTTTCTTCTGGCAACCCCCCCTTTGGTTTCAACTCGTATGGTCCTGCTTGTATTCTACTTCCTTGTTCAGGCTCGCTGTAGCCGTATGGGGGCGTATCTGGCTAACTTCGAAACACTAGAGGAAGCGATGTTGATGAAACAGAAATTGAAGAGGATGAATTCAGGTAAAGTCAAATTCACAATGTACAAGTTTAACATTTTAAGGAAAACGATTATGTCAAAAATGTTTTATCCTTAACTGTTCTTAAAAATTTCTAATAATTTTTAAATTCTTAATGTTCTATACAATAGTGATTAAATATTATCATTAGATGCCATTGACTGAAGTGGACAGTAAATCTCTAAGAGAATAAGTTGTAAATTTTGGGGGTTATACCTTGTTTTATTTCCATGGTAGTTTACGATCCATTCAGATTCACTTATGTATTGATACATGACGTTTAAGGCCATAGCAGCGAATATTTATTTGGTAAAGAAAATTATTTTAACACTCCTTACGAGGGAAGGGTGTGTTTTGTTTGAATACTCAAGCGGTGCCGGGAAAGACGGGTCATTCTACACGGTAGTGCAGATGAAAAACATGTATTCATGAAGCGCTGCTGTTCATACCCTCAGATGTGTTAAAAAATGAAATTCATTTATAATGTTTACATTTTACTTTCATTTCTGTCAGTTTATCTACAGCAGTTTAAATAATCATACTATTTTTATACAATCATGTAATTCATCATGTACATTCTTCACATGCTCTTTAAACAATTCGACATTTCGATATACATATATCGATGACGTTTTGTCTATTAACAATAATAACTTTCATTCATGTGTCGATTTGATATATCCCTGTGAGCTCGAAATAAAGGACACCACAGAGTCCTCCAGTTCTGCTTCATACTTAGATATTTTATTGAAAGTAGACATTAACGACAAACTGACAACTCAACTGTATGACAAACGGGATGATTTCAGCTTCTCCATCGCCAACTTCCCATATTTATGTAGCAATATTCCATTATCACCTGCATATGGTGTTTAAATATCTCAACTGATTCGATATTCAAGAGCTTGTTCTGCATATAGTCACTTTTTAAATCGAGGTAAGCTACTGACAAACAAGTTGATGGTACAGGGGTTTCAACAGTCTCGATTGAAGTGAGCATTTTGCAAATTCTATGGTCGTTATCAAGATTTAGTTCGTCAATACAACCTATCATTGGATAAAATGCTGTCTGACGTGTTTCATACCGATTGTTAAGCCGTTCTTGGCACACTGATTTTGACTGCGGATAACTCCGTTTACCTGATCAGGATATAGGGCTCACGGCGGGTGTGACCGGTCAACAGGGGATGCTTGCTCCTCCTAGGCACCTGATCCCACCTCTGGTGTGTCCAGGGGTCCGTGTTTGCCCAACTATCTATTTTGTATTGCTTATAGGAGTTATGAGATTGATCGCTGTTCGTTATCTTCACCTTGCATTCATTAGGAAATATCTATCATTTCAACTGATAAAATGTCAAAGATATAAACATTGGATATGTTAATATTGTAATATGAAAACTGAGGTTTACAGCTACGTAAAGTTGCATTGTTGATGATTTTTAGATGTTAGACATTGTCTTGGATATTTTAAAATAGTCTTTTGATACCTCTATTTATTTCCCACTCTAGACAACATGACTTTGATAATTGTCCTATATTGTAGGATTCTACGTTTCAGTCTCCCCATAAAGATGCTGGCACAGGATGGCGCCATTTTTATTTCCATATCAGTGTCACTAATTTGCAGGTAGTGTTCACCGTTGAACATGAAATTATTAAAGTTGAGGACGTCTAGAACCTGAATGAGTGATTCAGTTACTCTTTATTGCTTAACCCTTTCTCTACCGGCACATTTTAGAGGTTTTTGAAGACTAAATGACAGTATTTTTAAATCGATTTAAATCTGCATGGATCACGATTTTGGGGTAGGCATATGATATGTAATTTTGTTAGGAATTGGACAGGGAACAATTTCTTATAAAATTTGTCAATGTATCCCATGACCTCAAATAGGTCTACGGGGTCAAAGGTCATATAAGTGCACATTTTTGCAATCTTTTTTCTCTGATATATATATATTACGACCCCTCTCACTAGATTAGAGTCAAAAATAGGAAATTCTAAATGTATGAGCTAATGTGCCTTTTAATATACTACAAAAAGAACAAAATCAAACTAATCAATTTTATTGACAAACAAATATTTTTGGTTGCTAAGTAACAACATTCATAGTACAATTTTGACCATAATTTGCCTTTCTGCATCCATTCGACACAATTTAAACGTAATTACAATCCATGATGACTCGTAAATGTCATATTATTTTAAAAATATAATCTTTAAATAGATCTTCATCATTTTAAAAGGTTTTTAACAAAAAATATAATCAAGAGAATTAAGGTCAAAGGTCATCAAATGGAAACTTCGTACTTTATATACTTGTCCATCATTTTCTAATAATATGATGTTTTGCCATTTTGTTCCATTAAATAGAATAAGTATTGCAACATTAAAACAAAGATCTTTCAATTATTGTTAATCTAAAATAATCTATTTTTTTTATTCAATTATATTTGGTTGCTAAGCAACAACACCTTATCAAATGTTATCAAAAAGTACTAACCATTTTTCCTCTCTAAGTTCAACATAAACGAATGTTCAAGTACTTACTTTCAATCACTAGATTTAAATGTACTTGCATCATATTTAACAAAAATGTTCTTATATTAAACCTCTTGAAACCTATTTCTAGACATAATTTTTGATAACGAGTTGTTCCGACAGGGGCATGCGTTGACCAATATCTGTCTATCGACTGGAACTTCACAGCAGGCGTGTATAAGATAATGTACAAAAATCTGGAAAAAAAGTATTTCTTAATACTTAATCCTAAATACTAATGTATTGTCAAAGCTTTTGAATACTCAAATTGGCTCTGTAAATGTTTTCGATAATCAAGTCCCTCTGAAAAGTATGCATTTAATTACTTATGAAATTTTATCAGAGGTAATTGTAGTACACATTTAATAAATGAGTTACATTCACAGCCAGATTAATTTTGGTAAAGGTAATCTTTTTACTATGCATTTTATTATTCTTTTGAAACTGGAAATCACTGTCACAATATCGGTTTTTAAAACTAGTAATACCTGTACAGTTCCTTCTTCAGTGAGAGGCTGCACACTTCCTTGGGAAGTATATGGCAACCCTTCCCCCTAGATATGACTATCTCAGCATAATGGTTGGTGGCAACACAGATGGAGAAAACCAAATCTTCTGTCAAAGACAGCTTCATAAAATCTGCAGTTCTGCGAATAATAGAGTCCCATATGATATCTGAAAGAAAATTGCAAATAAAATCAGTATTGGCCACCATACCTTAAAACGTGTCATATCTTATAATTAAAAACTAATTAGAAATTGTCTCATTTTGTATGTATATGATCCCTAGTTATGCAGAAAAAAAAATTAAATAAAAGAAAAAAAAACAAAAGAAAAAACAAAACACAAAAACAAAACAAAAAACCCCCAGTAAAATGGTACACACATATCAGTGTACCATAATGCCATGATTCCAATTGTGAATGTATTATCTGGATTTATTTGAATGTTAATCAAATTTATACTGATTAAACCCTATATTCAACCTCAAAGAGTCATACCAACTGAAAGCCAGGTTGTCACCCCGAATGAAATGCCACAGTTCTGGGATCAGGTGTTCCTGTGCCCTCCACATCAGCATCCTTCCAATGCATGTCTGGATTTGCAGTAGACTGTCGCTAGCGGATGATACCTGGGAACTTCCCACTAAATATTGGGATGTCAATACCCTTTTTAAAGAAGAAAAGAAATTACAATTAAGAATTGTTGGTTTATGTTTAAAAAGCAAAATCTAAGTTTCACAGTAGCATGGAACAGTTTCGCACTTAAATTTATTTACTCAAATTTATTTAAAGATAAGGTAAGGGATTGCATACATGTGTTAGAAATTAATCGAATATTTTATTATACATTTCGAGAGTAGCAGAGTGGGTAATGAAAAAAAAATATGTATCATGTAGGTATCTGCATTATGCCTAGCATATATTATACACGAGGGTAAATACTGAAGAAATTCGGGTTAAAATCTACAGGGTCCAGCGAAAATACTG
Organism: Ostrea edulis; assembly: GCF_947568905.1. Taxonomy (NCBI): domain Eukaryota; kingdom Metazoa; phylum Mollusca; class Bivalvia; order Ostreida; family Ostreidae; genus Ostrea; species Ostrea edulis. The sequence continues at coordinate 72,354,597 of NC_079164.1, read as the reverse complement.
AAACTCTGAGGGAAAGTGAATGACCCCAGATATAAAAGTTGAATTGAATTGCTTCTTAATGGTACCCAGTGTCTAAATCCCCTTGTATGGTACTCTGATGGGCTGTGGATTTAGTCGAAATTAGAGAAAATCTAGGCAAGAAGGGGATTGATTGATTGATGTTTTCTGCCAAACTCAACAATTTTTCAGTTATCTGGTGGCACCCAGTTTTTTTTATTGGTGGAAGAGAGAATCCAGATACCTGGGGAGAGACCACCGATCTTTCGAAAGTAAACTGGGAAAACTTTCTCACTTACCGGCCAGGGCCGTAAGTAGGGTTCTAAATCAGGGGAGGCAGGGGATTGGGGGCCGCCGATTGACTTTACGACTGAAAATGACACTTTTTAAATCCCAATTTATCATGTTTGTGTTTCATTTGTACTATGTAAAGAATCGTAATATGGTGTCAAAGACAAAGGTGCTTGTCTTCATTTTAAACATATATCCTATAATATAACATTTATATAATTTTATTTTCTTTTTTGCCAAAAAATCAGACGAGGCAGTTGCCTCGTCTGCCTCATCGGCAGTTACGGCCCTGCCGGCGCGAACGGGATTCGAACCCGCGCCGACAGAGGTGAGAGGCCGTGTGATTTTGAGCGCAATGCTCTAACCACTCGGCCATGGAGGAGGCCGACAAGAAGGGGACACGTACCCATCAGGTCATAGCATACAAGTACCAGCATGTATGGATCACATGTAATTTATGGTCATAAGCTACTAAGTGTATATAAAATACATGCATTTGGATAAAAGAGAAATCAATATGATTTTTTATTAACCTATCATAATCAGACTTTGATTGATGTTAATCCACCCCCATTTTGGCCCAAACACACATTTTGTTTTTATTTCTGTTACAGAATAAAGAAAATAATTCAAATTATGATAATAAATTCTATCATTACAATAATGCAAATTGTGTTTTCCTAACAGATTGTGTTTTCTTTTCATAGAAAGACAATTTCTTTTATAAACATGGAAAAAACTTGGAAAATAGCCTTCTCACCAGCGGTCGTGAATGCCCAGTCTGATTAAAACCACCCCATCCCATTATACACTAAACACAACCCCTTCTTACACTCGCGCGTCAGGTAAGGAGATAATTCTGGGGGAAAGGGGGGGGGGTGTTAATCACACTGCCGGACCCGGACAGGGTGTTATTCACTTGTTTTAGATATCATAAAATATAAATATTTTCTTTCATGAAACGACAAAGTATGGCATCAAATCGCGGTTAATTAATCGTGAATTTTTCATAACAAAACCGCATCCCCCCCCCCCTCCCCTTTTTAATCGGCCTATGTGGCTACATCAACTTACATGTACGTATTTATACTGAATGCATGATCGTTTGGGTCATCCTGCAACAGGGGATCCAGGGCATCTTCTTCTTCTGACATCAGGTCGTTTTAAAGATGTAAAATACAAGCGTTCGCTGTGACAGTCACGGTGAAGCTGTGTTTGTTTGTTTTCGTTGAAACGGAAACACGCGTGTTCTCCGTGCACACTTTCAGAAAACCCCGCGAAGCCCGCGATCCGGATCATGGAAAAATAAAAATATACAGGCTATATATAGGCGAACTTCTTTTTTGTTTTCTTTCTTTGACAGAGAAAAAAATTATTGCTATTCCGAACAAATATAACGTTTATATCTGAATTTGAAGTACTTTATTAATCTTTTTTAAATTCAATCTGCCAATGTAACATTCTCAATAGGTGTTTTATGAAGTTACATGTATGTTGTGTAACTGTTATAAACCAATATTGGTTTTATGCTCTCTTTTTTTTTAAAAAAAAGCAGAGATACCAGGCTGATTATTGCATACATGTATGTATGTTGTTTTTGTGTATCAACAGGTACTGAATTTACTAAAAAAGGACAATACAAATAGTTTTCACCACTTTATTGTGCGACGCGCGTCGATTTGCTGTTAGCAACGTCGATTTGTCGCTAATTTTTAAGAAAACCGCGCAGCATGTCCCAATTTCATTTTATCGTAATATAAAAACTACTGAGAATTATAATACGAATAAGGGTCCATCAAAAAGAACATTTCCTCTACTTTTACAGGATGTATTTACTTTTCCCTATTTCCATATATAAATATAGACAAAACGCCGATCTGTTTAAACATTGAGAAATAAAATCGTAAAACAACGTATATGTGCAAAAAATTGCTATTTTCTTATAACTTTGCCAGGCATTAAAAATAATTTTTATATGTACTGAAAGCAGGGAATATATGCTTCTCAAAAATATAAAAAATATTGCATTCATAGGGAAAATAAAAAAAATCATAGCGAGGGGGAAAATGGCCTTGCGACAAAGTGTTGCGTCATATTTAGACGAAGTCATCTTTCATTTTAAATGCTTTTTTTAATTTAATGGCTTTATTTATTCAATTGATTTTTGCATAGTTAAAAAATATAGAAAATTTCCAAAAATATGATATATAAAACATATTTATTACGTCCGTAGTTTCAAAGATTTATAGACACTCCTTTTGCGTAGCTCTGTTTTTACGCGCTATCGGTCATATTGACCGATACGGTAGAGAGAGGGTTAAGACATATGTTTTATCACATCAATTTCATAGATACATAAAAATCACATTGTATGGCGGTTTACAAATTCAAGCAAGCAACAGAGAATAAAATTTAAACAAGGTTTTCTCGCAACTTAAGGTAGGTAAATACTATTAGAAATTTCTGTCAATCAAATTTTTTTTTCATTTAAATAACTTTAACAACTCATAAACTAACTAAAAAGCCCATATAAGACATACCTTTGCAGGTTTATTTTTATGCTATGTGCTACAGAGCACATATACCCCCAAATGCAAAAGCCAAATTCTAACACAAGAATGCATTATCTCATGTTTTATTAAAAATATGCACCAAAGCACATCATATTAAGCTATAATATATAAAAACCAATAGCTATTCATTTACTGAGAGAATTTTTAAAGATATTCAATTGAAAACATACACAATTGCTGTTTAATCTGCTCACATCCTTCAGAAAAAAATCACAGAATATCGCAATTTTGAAAAATTCTCAAAATCTAAATTGTTTACATGCCAGTTTTTCTTTAAAAATATTTAGAATTATATCTAAGGTTAACAAAAAAACATATTTTACCATAGTTGACCAGAGATATTTTGCAAAATGGTCTCTTGAATATGTAAACCCCCATTTTTAAATTTAAGTTTTACAATTATTCTTTGCACACTTTGAACATAGTAAATTGTAACAGCAAATACAGTCTTAAAATCAAGATTAACAGAATATGACAATATATATATATGTAAAACATACTGAAAATTTTGTCCTACCAGACAATTAGAACACAAGGAGTGGGGGGGTGCACCCCCTACCCTTCCTTTTTCTCACAATTTTTTTGATGTGTGTGTTATTCTTTTTTTGTTTGGCTATCAATCATATAATACATAAAAATGCATACATGCTATCTCATACTTATAGAAAAAATAAATATAGTGTAACATATATGTACATTCTAGCAACTACAGCTCATGTACAAATAATTTTGTTTCTTGAAAGTACTTGTGAAGAAGAGTTCAAATATTCAACAACTTTGCTGATGATTTTCTGAGGATTTATAATTCTGGGTTTCTTTGAACCAAACACACTCCCTAAAATTCAGTGTGAATTCCTCTGTGAGGACCACGCCTATGTATGATTTTTAACTTGTTCAGGCTTAGATTGCAAGCTATGAGCCTTTTAAGCCTATGAGCCTTTCAATGTAGATATTACATTGCTTTGTACCATTGGAGCTAGTGAGGACTTCACACTATAATAATTCATGGTAAATATATCTAAGATTCACATTTGAATGCTAAATTTGACTCGTACAGTTCTCGTAAACTACAAACATCAAACAAAGAAGTTATAACTGCATGGAACTTTCTAGTCGGTGTTTAAAATTTAAAACCGGATACGTAAAAGCACGGACTTTCCTTAAGTGCAAGACATAGGTATTTCCCTAAATTACAAATTTCGTGTACATTATGAACACTTAATAATTGTACAAATTTGAAAACAAATGGGGTTTACCAATAATACGTTTTGATATATTTATGTCGAAATTCCTCGTAATGAGGCCAAATTAATATAAAGTGGTATTCGTCCTCTATGTCATTTTTACAAACTTTACATACTCTATTTTCTCTAAGTATATTGTTATGGCGACCTGTTTCAATTTCAAGATTGTGAGAGGATAGTCTAATTAGACAAATGTGCCTTTTATACATATTAGGTATAGGTTTACAAAGGTAATACTGTAACGAAAAGTGATCAATAGCATGTTTGTAAATAATACACTTTGACGAACAAGTAATTTGTTCAACTAAACTGTGAACACACATATCAGTCAACCTCTGTTTTATAATAGGAAAGAAAAAATTAGAAGTTGCATTCTCCTGATCACACCAAATATATCCTAACCCTATATCGTACATTTTTTGTTTAATGCAATAGGCCCAATTTTTGCTACAATTTTCCATTCCAACACAGTTGTAATATAATTCATCGTAACAATTTCTAATTATACAATTTTCATTACGCAACACTTTCAACCAAAATTTGAACATTCTGAAGAATCGAATGATTTTCATAGGTAACCTCCCAGTTTTAAAATAAACCGAGGCAGAATTTATGTTCTTTCGCCTACCTAAAACAGATTTTATAAACTTTAACTGTATCTTTTCTACATATCTGACATTACAAGATGTATGGCTACCCCATACTTCACAACCATAATTCAGAATACTTGCCACATTTGTGTCAAAAAGTGTCAATAGTGTTTCTGTGTTAAGGCACATATTCTTAACTTTTGATTTTAATGAGAACAGAGCTTTTCTACTTTGACAGGCTAATTGTTTTTGCGTAAATTGTAGTCACCGTTAAAGTTAAATAAAATACCAAGGCATATAAATTTATCAACAAATTCAATTGGCTGACCATTCAGGTTCCATTTTTCTGTATGCTTGATTTTACCCCCACTCCTAAAAATAAAATTTTTTGTTTTATCAACATTAATAGTGAGATCCCAGTCAGTTGTATATTCATATAACTCATCTAACATATTTTGAAGCTCGTGTACGCTTTCAGCAAAAATGACCATATCATCTGCATACATCAAAACATACAAGTTTAGTTCTCACAAATGTAATGGCACACTATCGTGTTTTAAAAATTGTACTTCAAAATCATTCACAGATAACGAAAAAAGTATAGGAGATAACATCTCTCCTTGTAATAGTCCTACGTTACTTTTAAAACATTCTGACATCATGCCTGCATATTTACCAATAGATTTCATGTTTTGATACATTACCCGGATAATGCGTAGTAATTTACCTCTAATACCATACGTGCTGAGATTTTTCCACAATTTAATTCCATCAGCAGTGTCAAATGCTTTCTTGCAATCTATGAAACAACAATAGATTCTTTTTAATTATTATTAAAAAGCGTTGAAGGGCATTGAATTGCCCTATTGTTCCAAACTCTCTACAAGCCTCGATACCCTCATCATGTGGAATGTTAGTGTAAAGTGAAGTAACATCACATCCATATCGCAAGGAGGGTATGGTCTGGCAGACCCGATGAAGGAGTTTTATTAATTCATTAATGTAATCAGTCGTCTCCTTCAAGTATGATGGTAAATCTTCTACATACTGACGGAGATGTAAATCAACTAATTCATATTTTCTCCATGAGATGTCCAATGGATATAGGACGCCCTGGCATGCCTCATCGTGGATTTTCGGCAGTAAATAACATTTTCCTGGTCTACAGTCGTTAAGACAAAGCGCTCCCAAAACATTTTCTTGAGGGTTGCGGTGATACTAGTAGAGAACTCTTTAGTAGGGTGGGACGATAACTTTTTAAAAGCTTTCGTCCTGTTCGCTGTTGATGAGCCTCTGTTAAGTACTTGTCTTTGTCCATAACAACAACAGTAGAACCTTTGTCTGCCTTTTTAAATGACTACATTATCCTGATTTTTGAATATTTGCAATGTCAATTTTTCTTTTTTGTTGAGAGTAAAATCTGTGTTTGAAAGAATTTTTTCGATTTCCACCTCAACTGCATCAATGTAAGACTCCAAAGCTCCAATTTTGACTTAAAGTGGTTCCCAAATGTTTTCGGTTTGCATAGAGGGGCTTCTCTAAAACATCAGTTACATCTTGGTGTTGAGAGACACTGTTATCTTTGGAGTCCTTGCGGAAAAAATGTCCCTTAAGCCGCAGTCGGCGAAAAATGTTTTATTGTCCTCTATTATTTGTTGATCATTGACTTCATGTGGAGTAGATCAAACTTTAAGGGCTTGGAAAGAAGTGAAGTCTCAGAATCCGAGAGAGTGACACTGCAAACATTCGAAAGGAGACATATATCAGTTGTGTTTTTGTCGTTGGTTGTGATAGTTTTCCTACGTTTGAAGCGTCTAGAACGCGTCTTCTTGATGGTAGTAGGAGATCATTCAATATGGCTCTTTAGAGCTTCATTATCACTATCATGGATACCCCTGCACAGGAATTTCTTTTTCCGGACCTTTAACAGGTCGGTAGTTAAAACCGTGTTATAGGTAGTGACAATTTTAAAGGCTTCTTAAAAATCTATTGGAATGATTTCAAATCCAAGAGATTATAAAGAAAGGCTGGAACCCACAGCTGTCTAAAACTCCTATCCCCACCACGTCTCAATGAAGTATAGGTTCCCTACAATTCTGCAATTCTAAAGATATCCTCATTAACAAATTTTTAAAATTTGGGAAATCATATTCAAATTTAAAATAAAAGGTGTTTTCCTCTTTAAGAGTTGGCCTACAGTAGAAATCCAATGATTTTTTCAAACAGCAACAATATTATATCACTGTCATCTACAATGAAAAGCTGTTTCACCCACGAGTCTGCATTGTCCAATTATCTCGATATATGTAATAATTTGAACTATTATTTTGTAATCAAACAAAGACTATCCTTGCTTATTCCAGGTCTCCATTTCTACGTCGGTGGGAGAAACATAAACAGGAGGAAACCAGGAGGAGGAGATTGGAGGTGGATCAGAAACGGAAAAATGATGAAGATGACGTATCATGCGTTTGGTGCCGGAGAACCTAGCGGAAGTGACAGATCTCCAGAAGACTGCATGTTCTTTTACGCAGGAAATCGCTACACATTCCATAACATTTACTGCGACAATGTCTCTCACCATGGTGGATACATTTGTGAAAAATAAAATTTTGAAATGAGCTCCTTGTTACAGTCTTGAGAGTGAAAATTAGGAAATATTAATCAATGTTATACAAAACTTGAAAATACTAGTACCACCTGTAATATAAAAGGTGAAGATAACTAATCCAATGATTCTTACGAATAGCAAATAAATCGTATCACTGTCATCTACTATATGAAAGGTGAAGATAACGAACAGTAATTAATCTCATAACTCCTATAAACATTACAAAATAGAGAGTTGGGCAAACACGGACCCCAGAATATACCAGAGGTGGGATCAGGTGCATAGGAGGAGTAAGCATCTCCTGTGGATCGGGCACACTCACCGTGAGCCCTACATCTTGATCAGGTAAACGAAGTTATCCGTAGTCAAAATCAGTGTGCCAAGAACGGCTTTACAGTCGGTATGAAACAGGTCAGACAGCATTTGATGCAATGATAGGTTGTATTCGCAAACTATATCGTTATAACGACCATAAAATTGGTAAAATATGACTTTAAACGAGGCTGTTAAACCCCTGCACCATCAACTTGTTTGTCAGTAGCCTACCTTGATTAAAAAAAAAGACCATACGCAGAACAAGCTCTTAAGTATCGAATCAGTTGAGAGATATAAACACCATATGTAGGTGATAATGGAATATTGCTACATAAATAGGGGAAGATGGTGATGGGAAGGTAACATGATCCCGTTTATCATAAAGTTGAATGGTTGGTTTGCCGTTTAAAAATATCTACTTTCAATAAAGTATTTAAGTACAAAGCAGAAGTGTCTTTTAGGTCGAGTTCACAGGGATATATCGAATCGACATCAGAATGAAAATCATTCTTACTGCCAATAGACAAAACGACGTCGATATACATGTATCTACATGTATGGAAGGTGAAGATAACGAACAGTGATCAATCTCATAACTCCTACAAGCAATACAAAATAGATAGTTGGGCAAACATGGACCCCTGGGCACACCAGAGGTGGGATCACGTGCCTAGGAGGAGTAAGCATCCCCTGTCGACCGGTCATACCCGCCGTGAGCCCTATATCCTGTTCAGGTAAACGGAGTTATCCGCAGTCAAAATCAGTGTGCCAAGAACGGCTTAACAATCGGTATGAAACACGTCAGACAGCATTTGACCCAATGATAGGTTGTATTGACGAACTAGATCGTTATAACGACCATAGAATTTGCGAAATGCTGACTTAAATCGAGACTGTTGAAACCCCTGTACCATCAACTTGTTTGTCAGTAGCTTACCTCGATTTTAAAACAACGATTTAGAGGTAAGCTACTGACAAATAAGTTGATGGTACAAGGGTTTCAACAGTCTCGATTGCGTATCAAATCAGTTTAGATATATAAACATCATATGCAGGTGATAATGGAATATTGCTACATAAATATGGGAAGTTGACGATGGAGAAGCTGAAATCATCCCGTTTGTCATACAGCTGAGTTGTCAGTTTGCCGTTAATGTCTACTTTCAATAAAATATCTAAGTATGAAGCATAAGTGGACGACTCTGTGGTGTCCTTTATTTCGACCTCACAGGGATATATCAAATCGACATATGAATGAAAGTTATTATTGTTCATAGACAAAACGTCATCGATATAACGAAATGTCGAATTGAAGGCTACAGCAAGAGATTATTCCTTCTCACGTAGAAGTTTTTAAATAAATTCTGCATTATAGGAATATAAAAACAGGTCAGCTAACAAAGGAGGACAGCCCAGAATGGGAAAGTTAGCTATTACAATTGTATTAACCAGCTACTATTACATGTAACGAGCTACATAAAGTGAGAAAAGATATATTTGGGGTGGGGTGGTTTTAGGTGGGGTAACTTTGTGAGGGGCGAGTTCCCAATGGGTTGAGAAGTAGCCAGCTACTTGAAGGAATAAAGGCTGTAACCAATGATAGCCAGCCACAAAAACAGGTTAATGGGTTTGAAAATAATTATCTATCAAGTTCATTAAATTTGAGTTTTGAAAATACACAAGGGCATCAACTGCGGCTCTGCATATCAGCATATTTCATCAATTTCTGTAAGAATTCAAATTTGAAATCACCATTAATTCAATTGTTGCACGCATAATTTATAATTGATAAAGATGTAATATTTTGGGGGAAGGCCAAATCAATTAGTTTGTTACGCACATTAAATGAACATGTCTTCAAATGCCGTAATCAATTAAATCTTAATTATTTAAGTCATTGTTGATTTAGCGCTCGATACATTTCATTGCATATACCGGTTCATAGCCACATGCAAATAAATTCTAAGAAATATTGTTTTTTTCAATTTGTACCATCAGGTGATGTCATAAACGTCTGCAAAATGTTTTATCAAAACTACATATTCAATTGAAATTTGTCAATGTTTTTTAATAGGTGACAAACAAAATAAGTTGGTTTAGTAAAAGACTTTGAAAAGTCAATACTTTCTATACTTAACCACTTATTTATTCTTTTAAAAGCCATTAAAAATTCAATAATTCTTACTTATGAAAGGCAAAGATTACGAACAGTGATCAATCTCATAACTCCTATAAGCAACACAAACCAGAGAGTTGGGCAAACACGAACCCCTGGATATACCAGAGGTGGGATCAGATGCCTTGGAGGAGTAAGCATCTACTGTCCTATGATCGAAAATAAAATTTACATATGTGTACAATTTACAGATTAAAGTCTAACAATTTTACAGATGACTGTGTAAACTTTAAAGATCAAAGTACAAATTTTACAGATTAAAGTATAAATTTTACAGATTAAAGTGTGAAGAATAAAATATGTCAATGTGGCACCAATACACTTCCGTGCTTGCTTACTATGACATATGTGCTCTGTCCGATACACTCTTGTCTTCCTTTTCCAATACAGGACACTTGGCGAAGGAACAGTCACTATATATGTAAAAGTATCAATTTTAACGCGGCCGCCGGGATAGACTGTCAAATATGGAACCTCGTGGTTGCAAAGCGAGCGCCCAAACCACTTGTAAGATCATGGGTAGAGACGGAAGAACTATGGGTGTGTAGGTTTTAGAGGTGTTTCTAGGTTTGGAACTATGGGTCTGTAGGTTTTAGAGGTGTTTCTAGGTTTGGAACTATGGGTCTGTAGGTTTTAGAGGTGTTTCTAGGTTTGGAACTATGGGTCTGTAGGTTTTAGAGGTGTTTCTAGGTTTGGAACGCCCTTTGTAGATAGGGATACATTTATATCTTTTTCCAGAATGAGGGAAATTGTCTGGTCTCTAAAAATCATCGAAATTGTTAGTGATGCATCTATCTATTTGAATATCAGCAGAGATGAAATGTTAATTAAAAATATAACAATGTTTTGGAGTTTTCTACACTTGAAATGACAAACAATTTTACCTAGCTTGTTGATGAGTATTTAAGATCTTTCTGATTGCACCATCGGAGCTTTTGACTTAATTGTACTGTAATGCAAAGCATTGAATTTTCGGTTAAAAGGCTTTTACTTTTACAATAGATATTATTATTAACAATTTGTTGATCTAACATGTTCTACCTGGCTAGTGGTCTTTTATCAAAGCTATATTGATTTTTTCTTGGACACAACTATACAGGTACAGTCAAAGAAAGCGGATAATTCAATAATGGATAGTAATCGACAACTTTGACAGTTTTTAAAGATATATACATGTTTACTAGCACTGGTGGAATTCCCCGTGAAGGTGCACAGAAATAGGGATTAAAGTGGTGAAATTCCGCGGAATTGTTTTTCTTTTAAAATAATTTTTTTGCTAATACTCTGAACATTACAATGTCCCAATACTTGACAAAACTTTAATATAAAATTTTAACTACCTTAGCGCTTTCACTGTCTTTCTAATATTTTTCAGTAATATTATGACAATGCTGCAGATGACTAGAAAGGAATACTTTATAATGATTCCATTTTAGCACAACCAGCCGAATGTCAATGTGGGTCATTGCCATCACGTGACGTAGACCTGTCGGTGGCTTCTGTAAAGACATTGATGACAAGAATGACATTGTTATCTCCTCAAGAATGGCTGCATAACCAGTCATCATAGTTTGTGCTAATGTTCATAATACAGGCCCTGCAGAAATACTCTTACTTTTTGGAGATTAAAAGCATGTAATATTGTTTTCAAATGTGCGGGGTGGGTTGGCAGCCGGCTTGACTTCACATTGTCTGACAATTCTGCAAACGCAAATAGACCTAAACTAAACAAACTAAACACCAATAACTCCTATAACGGAAAATGTACGTTGTTAAAAAAGGGGCAGGTTCCGTAATACTACGTGCTTGAGAAATTCGAATTTCGATACGGTCAGTCGGAACCAATCACCATGACTTTTAATTAATTGACTTCCTCTCCATCACGGCTGCATCTCTAGTCACCGTACTTGGTAAAGATGTTTGCGTAGAGTAACCACGGAAATGTTGTCACATTTTGGACCTATTCAAATTCCAATATGGCCGGCATGGCTCTTATTCAGCGAGGGCATTAGTATATTTCACATTGATGTTATATACCCGGTACAAAATCTTTAATTTGGGTATACATACTAAAGCTGACTACTGTAGATTCTTAAATATACGCGATAAATTTATCATCGCACAATTTCGCGATAGGCATCCCTCGCAAAATGATGTTCGATTTTAATTTTATGTAGCTAAAATACATGCAAGAACTCTTGATAAACATTTGGCGACTGTACATATGACAAATGTTTGATAACTCTAAGGATAATTCGAAGGACATCAACCATTCTGTTAGAGCCTGTTTCCCTTAAAGACTCCACAGAGCGAACCCTTTTTATACTGGGCGACGTATCAGCCAGGTTTGTCTCATTATTGTTTATTTTCATAGATTAACATATATCGAGCGACAAGTATCCTCGTTCGATGGTTAAATGAAAGGTGAAGATAATGAACAGTTATCAATCCTCATAACTCCTTTAAGGAATACAAAAAAATAGTTGTGCAAACACGGACCACTGGATATACCAGAGATGGGATCATATGCTTAGGAGGATTAAGCATCCCCTGTTGACCGGATACAATCGCCGTGAGCCATATATCTTGACCAGGTAAACGGGGTAATCCGTAGTCAAAATTAGTGTGCCAAGAACGGTCTAACAATCGGTATGAAACACGTCACACGGCATTTGGCCCATTGATGGGTTGTATTAACAAGCTAGATCTCAATACCGATCATAGAATTTGCGGAATGCTAACTTTAAACGAGACTGTTGAAATCTTTGTAACTTTAACTAGTTTTTCACCTGCCTCGATTTAACAACTGATCACACGCATTACAAGATCTTGCTTATCGAATCAGTTGAGAGATATAAATACCATATGCAGGTGATAATGGAGTATTGGTACATGAATGTGGTACATGTAAGTTGACGATAGAGAAGCCGAAATCATCCCGTTTGTCAAAAAGGTGAGTTGATAGTAGGCCGTTAATCTCTACTTTCAATAAAATATCTAAGTTTGAAGCAAACGTGGACGACTCTGTGGTGTCTTTTATTTCGAGTTCACAGGGATATATCGAAACGACATATGAATGAAATTTATTATTGTTAAAAGATAAAACGAAGTCGATATATCTAAATGTCGAATGGAAGGCCAGAACTGGATATTTTTTCTTCTCACATAGAAGTTTTTTTTAATAAATTTTGCTTCAGATGAATACAAAACAGTTCAGCTAACAAAGGAGCACAATTCGTGCCCATAGGAATTTCAGACTATTGGGAAACCTGATCACCAAATACCCCAAAGATATTGGCAATGAGGAACTCTAGAATATTTTTTGATTTCAACTTCAGAGTAGTTGTGCAAGGAATCAGAGTGGTGTTTAACAAAATAATTTGTTTAGATGACTGATCACTAGATATGAATATTTCCGTTTTCTATTTCTCCTTAAGAAGCAATTGTCTATGATGTCAAAAAGTCTCGTCTTTAATTTATCGTGTACAGTGTTGAAAAGTCATACGTTTTGATGTTGTTAATTTGAGAAAAATTTGCGATTTCAAGTTTACTAAAATTCTTTAGAATTTTTTAGAATTCACATTTGATTTACACCACTTCTGGCATATGTAGAGACACAGTAAGTTTGAGGTTTCTCCTTCACAGCTGTTAATATTCTCGTGAAGAGCAAAGATATGGGCTTGTTAGAGAACTTGCTGGACCCAGCAATATATATTTGTAAGGTTTTGTATGTAGTTTAGGAATCCAGTATAGTTACGGTAATTCATATTTATCCGACCCATTCACTGGGATATTAAATGTGCTTAAAACTGAAGCATGGTTTTGAGGAATTTCATCTTTTGAAAGGGCAGTTGGAGTATAAGTACGATTACCAAAAGTGGAATTAAAACCAAGTTCGTGTAAAATACAGTTGTAATAATGAGCCTTACAAACAAGTAAAATGTTACAAGCTTTGTCGGCTGGAACCAAACCATATTCCTCAAGTAACCTATTTAATTCTTTTATCACTTCTGGTTTACTGAACACAGAAGGATAGATGGTACATACTTTTGTTTTAATGTATATTTATGTGTCAAAATCATATCGGACCATATCTGATACGATATAACAAACGTTGACTATGAAAATTTGTTAACCCCTGCTGTATTATTTCCTACACACAGCTGACTTCAATATTCGTATTCCACGAAAACGTCCAACAAAGTCATGGTTATCCTGTCATATTTACAATACATTTTATTGCGTATTTATCATATGAAGTCTTCAGAGTGCAGCTTTCAATCGTTTTTAGTTTTAACCAGGACATCAGTCTTTGTAAATTAAAAAAAAATCAATTGTTTCTCGCAAGACAGGCTATCACATTTTTATTCAAAATTTATTATAGAATGTGAACATTTCTATGGAAAGTCATTTAGGAATTTTAAAGTTTGATATAAGAAATTAAAATGGAAATAAAGAATTCTGAAATTCGTTAATTCAAAGTAGAAATATATTTTGATAGACTTAAACGTGCTTCCGTACATTTCTGATTTTATTTTATCAAAACTTGAACTAGAACGACTTTTGAAGGTGGAAATTACTGAATTTGGGAGGAATATGTAAGGAACATTTTCTTTGGGACCTAAAGAGAGTGTTGTCTTTTAATAGAGGGAAGTTTCATATGATAAATGGGGGAAAAAACCTGTTGTAGTTACAAGGAATATATAGTTTTGTAAGCCAAGATAATGAATTATTTACGTGCCATCACGCGGAGTAAACGCAATGTAACTTAATCTGTTGTGTTGAATTTTACTTATAAATATAACTGGTCGCAGATGTCATTCCCAACCTAGATCAGACGGATGTTCAAGATGACCATCGGGCTTTATTTTTTGTGTTGGTTGTGTGCTACAATTGTACTGGCCTGTTCGGATAAGAAAGGTGAGTGGCATTTACTGTATCAGTATTGATAATTCAATCATAAGAAAGCTTGCCCCAAAAAGGTCTCGTTTAGACTTATCTAAGATATTAAACGATCATCTTTTACCGTTAATAAATCGCTTGTGGGATTTTTGGTAATCATGGTATCATTTTGAAGAGTGTATTAATAAAAAAATAATTCACTACAGGAAATTTCAAAATTTTGATTATTGTTGGAATGATTTCACTTTAAATCTTACATTGAAATCGATGGGAAGAACATGTTTTATCAAAATATCTTAAAAAGAAATCTTTTTATACAGATATATTGGTAAAGTTACATAAACCTTCATATACGAAATAGAATTAAATCATATTGAACGGGGAAGAACTCGGGGAAGTCCTCCTCTATTTGGATTCGTTTAAAACGTAACTGCTGTGATTATTGATTATTTACGACTCTGTGTACTAGTTCTCCTAACTAGGTGACTAACCTTCTTCCTAACATTTGTAAAGGCAAGACGTGGAAAGACCGTCTAATGGTTACCCTTTTTGAAGTTACTTTTGAAATTGCATTATTTACTTTAAAAGTATAATCTTGATATATAATGTTTATCTTTTAAAGTATTTTAATTCATAATTGCGCATTCAAACCATCTCTTATTCCTTGTATTATCTTTAAAACTTTTCCTTCATAGATATAACTTATCTATAATTCTGATCTGTGATATTGAGCTCTGATTTGTTACAGCTTCTCACCGATTCTATCAGATTTAGCCACTACAACCTCGTCATCTTCATCACTTCACGGTGAAAAGCACATTTAGTACTAGATATACCATCTTATATTAGGCCAATTCAACTTAATTGATAGATTATCATCTCGCCCGCCCTTCAAAAATTGCCCCCCCCCCCAATTTTTTTTATTTTGTGAAACTTGCGATTTCCGGAATATTATCATGTCCGACTCTGGTATTTACACTTCTTGTTTACATTTCCGGTATAGCAACGTGAAAAGCCACGTGAAGAAAATAGATCAATATGATTTTCTTAATTTCTCACGTTCTTACAGGCGTAAATCTTGAAGAAGTTAGGTATATTTCTGTTTGAAATTAAAGCTTAACCTGGAATGATGTCTGTGAAAATAGCATAGATTAATATACACCTGGCATTAAATGATGCGCATCTGTTGAAAAAAAAATCATGTCTTTAATATTTTTCTCAGAAAATAAGAATTAAAAAATAAAATCCTCCCACCCGCCCCATACGTTTTGTTGACCCTGGATGATAATATACTAATTAAGTTGAATTGGCCTTATCCATATCATCTTATATTATATTCACTTTTCATTATCCATCCATTGTTATTATTTTCTTTTAATTGTTTTATTTTACATCATTTACCATGTTAGTCGTATCTATTTAACCAGTAACGAGATAATTTGTTCTTCGCTATAATACTGTAGATTCATTTAAATTGGTGTGGGCCAATTTTCGTGTTTTGCTGAATTTTTACAGGTTCGTGGGGATGTAATTTCGCAGATTTAATATATTTGTTAGAAAGATAACTCTGGAATGTAATTATGATTCTTCATTCGTTGAGGATGTAAATTCGTGGGCGAGGGGTACCCACGAATTCCACGAAAATTGAGCCACCACGAATTCTAATGATTCCACAGTAGTGTTAATGAAATTGAAAGTATTTGCATAGTCATTGCCTATATTGATCAATGATTTTGAAAAATAATTCAGTTCAGTAAATCTCCAACTTGAAGTACTAAATCACACCACATTAATTATCAATTGATGCAGGGGGGCTTTCATTTTTGATCTGTGACACAAAATTAAAATTTCGATCCAACTCGATGAAAACAACTCCTTATGTATCACAATTTAATATCAATTGGCGATATAATAAAGGCGATTTGTTGTTGACGTCAAATAAAAGCTGTGAAGTCCTTTTTAGCGAGCAAGGCAAGAGATATGATAAGATAACTTGTCCAATTTTGGCAATATTTTTTTAAAAGAAATTTTAGAATTCTATCATAAAAATATGTCTGAAGCTTGAAAGTTTTCAACGCACTATGCAAATATTAATCAAATTCCAATTGCTAGTCACGTAAGTTTAATTTTTTTCTTCTTCTTCTGTTTAAGCATATGTATTATACTATAGCAAGATAGGAGTCCCATTGGAAATAAGCTTATTTAAGGTTTCGTGGTTATCCATAGGTTATTATATCATCATATGTCATGTTATTCATACAGTTATTCATTCTTTAACTGTTATAACTGCATTGTGCTATATATTATGTCAGGTTTCAATTTGTTATTTTAGATTTATAGTCATGACATTTTGTAATAGCTTATACCTGAATAGAATGAAACGGAAATACCCAACGGCACTTTGGGGGAAGAATTGAAGACTAATTACAAGATTATCAAATATCTATCGAGATGTGCAACGTTTGTGATACTGAAACTGTATGATATATCAATCTATTAATCTTCAGTGATTGTTTGTGAGATTGTTTTCGTTTCTTCTTGGATTAGGACATAAATTCTTGGATTGGTTCATACTTGGAAGGTTTCTAATTAGTTAAGCTATAAACTTGCTGAGGTTATCAATATTAGCGAAAAAGAAGTCACCTCAACTAATGACGATTCTACAGCAAGTTCAAGTGCTAAATTGTGTTGCTTTGTTTCATTTATAGCTGACAAATGCAAGCCTCCGTTTCATATTTATGAGACAAACTGTTATTACATCAGCAGAGACAAAGTTTCCGCAGACGAAGCATTTGTAAGTTATATTTCTATCAATCTCCAAAATTCAATCAGGCGCGTTTTCTCATTTATTTATTTATTGTTCCTGCCGGTAAATCTCCATTTTTTGGATTAAACTTGCATGGTCCTTCTGTTTATATCTTACTTCCTTGTTCAGGCTCGCTGTAGCCGTATGGGGGCGTATCTGGCTAACTTCGAAACACTAGAGGAAGCGATGTTGATGAAACAGAAATTGAAGAGGATGAATTCAGGTAATGTCAAATTCACAATGGTAAAAGTTTAACATTTTTAGAAAAACGATTAAGTCAAACATGTTTTATCCTTATCTGTTCTTAAAGATTTCTAATTATTTTTAAATTCTTGATGTTCTGTACATTTGTGATTAAATTTTATCATTAAATGCCGTGGACTGAAGAAGACGTCAGTCTATTACTAGTAAATCTTCAAAAGAATTCTTTGTCAATCTTCGGAACTCTAAATTGTTTTATTTCCATGGCATTTTACGACCCATTTAGATTCACTCATGTATTGATACATGACGTTCAGGGAATATTTGTTTGGTAAAGAAAATATACCTCTTAGGAGGGAGGATGTGTTCTGTTGAATACTCACGCGGTGCCGGGAACGACGGGTCATTCTACACGGTAGCGCTGATGAAAAGCATGTATGCATGAATCGTTGCCGTTCATACCCTCAGGTGTGTTAAAAATGTTATTCATTTATAATGTTTACAGTTTACTTTCATTTCTGTCAGCTTATCCGCAGCCGTTAGAATAGTCATACTATTTTTATCATTGATTATGCACATTGTTCACATTCCTGAGGAAATGGCTATCATTTGAACTGGTAAAGATGTCGAAGATATAAAGTTTGGAAACGTAAATATTGTAATATGAAAACTGAGATTTGCACCGACGTAAAGTTGCATTGTTGATGATTTTTAAATGTTAGTCGTTGTCTTGGATTTTTTAAAGATAGTTTTTCGGAGACCTCCATTTATTTCCCAGGTTAGACAACACGACTTTGATCAATTGTCCTATATTGTAGGATTCTACTTTTCAGTCTCCCCATAAAGATGTTGGCATAGGGTGGTGTCATTTTTGTTTCCATATCTGTCCCACTAATTTGCAGGTAGTGTTCACCGTTGATCATGAGGTTATTAAATTTGAGGACATGTATAAAAACCTGAATGAGGGATTCAGTTGAAGGACATTGAATTACCCTATTGTTCCATACCTGTGTACAAGCCTCAATACCCTCATCAAATGAATGTTAGTGTAAAATGAAATAACGTCATAGACATGTCTCAAGGAAGGGCGTTTATTAATGTAATTAGTCGTGTCCTTTAAGTATGACGGTAAATCTTCTACACACTGACGGAGATGGAAATCAATGAATTCAGAGATTTTCTCCATGCAATGTCCAATGGTACTGACTATAGGACGGCCTGGCATGCCTTCTTCGTGGATTTTCAACAGTAAAAAACATTTTCCTGGTGTACAGTCGTTAGGAAAAAACGCTCCCAAAACATTGTTAACGATCTAATTTTTGTTGTACGATTTGTTGAGGGTTGCGGTGATATTGGTATAGAACTCTTTGGTGGGGTCAGACGATAACTTTGTAAAAGCTTTCGTCCTGTTCGCTGTTAATGAGCCTCTGTTAAGTACTTGTCTTTGTCCATAACAACAATAGAACCTTTGTATCCCTTCCTGCTCAATGGCCATAAGCGCCGAGCATAGGCCTAAATTTTGCAGCCCTTCACCGCCAGTGGCATCTTCGCTAGCTCCACCGTGGAGCGTCACCCTTGGCTAGCGAAGATGCGGCAGTGGTGACTTCTCCATATGAGTGAAATATTCTTGAGAGGGACGTTAAACAATATCCAATCAATCAATCAATCTGCCTTTTTAATGACATTATCCTGATTTTTTAATATTCGTAATGTCAATTTTTCTTTTTGTTGAGGGTAAAATATGTCTTTGAAAGAATTTTTTCGATTTCCTCCTCAGCTGCATCAATGTAAGACTCCAAAGCTCCACTTTTGCCGTAAAGTGGTTCTCAAGTGTTTTCGGTATGTACAGAGGTGCTTCTCTAAAACATCAATTACATCTTGGTGTTGACTGACACTGTTATCTTTGGAGTCCTTGCGGAAAAAATGTCCCTTAAGCCGCAGTCGGCGAAAAATGTTTTATTGTCCTCTATTATTTGTTGATCATTGACTTCATGTGGAGTAGAGCAAACTTTAAGGGCCTTGGAAAGAAATGTCTCAGAATCTGAGAAAGTGACACTGCAAACATTCAAATGCGGGCTTATATCAGTTGTGTTTTTGTCGTTGGTTGTGATAGTTTTCCTACGTTTGAAGCGTCTAGAGCGAGTAGGAGATCGCTCAATATGGCTCTTTAGAGCTTCATAATCACTATCATGGATACCCTCGCACAGGAATTTCTTTTTCCGGACCTTTAACAGGTTGGTAGTTGAGACCGTGTTATAGTTTGTGAAAATTTTGAAAGACTTTTAAAAAATCTGTTGGAATGATTTCAAATCGAAGAGATCATTATAAAGAAAGGCTGTAACACTCAATTTGCCCTAGCTTGTGTTGATCCCAAGAAAGACAGAGTAACATGAGTTGCACAGAACATCTCATCAAAAGAGAGCCCCAAACTCTCTCTCTCTCTCTCTCTCTCTCTCTCTATATATATATATATATATATATATATATATATATTCTGAAATTCTGAAGATAACATGGCTATACAATTTGGGAAATCATATTCAAATCTAAAATAAAAGATGTTTTCCTCAGTAAGAGTTGGCCTACAGTAGAAATCCAATATTTTTTTTCAAACAGCAAGAATATTATATCACTGTCATCTACAATGAAAGGATGTTTCACCCACGAGTCTACATTGTCCAATTTTGTTCGATATATGTAATAATTTATACTATTATATTGAAATCAAACGAAGACTAAACTTGCTTATTTCAGGTCTCCAATTCTACGTCGGTGGGAGGAACATAAACAGGAGGATACCAGGAGGAGATTGGAGGTGGATCAGGAATGGAAAAATGATTAAGATGACGTACCATGCGTTTGGTGGCGGACAACCTGACGGAAGTGACAGATCTCCACAAGACTGCATGATCTTTTACGCAGGAGAGCGCTACGCATTCCATGACATGTACTGCGACAATGGCTCTTACCATGGTGGATACATTTGTGAAAAATAAAATTTTGAAATGCGCTCCTTGTTACATTCTTTGAGAGTGTAAATTAGGAAATATTGATCAATGTTACACAAGACTTGAAAATACTAGTACCATTTGTAATATCAAAGGCGAAGATAACGAATCCAATATTCTTTCAAACAACAAGTAAATCATATCACTGTCATCTACTGTGTGAAAGGTGAAGATAACGAACAATCAATCTCATAACTCCTATACGCATAACAAAACAGATAGTTTGGCAAACACGGACCCCTGGACACACCAGAGGTGGGATCAGGTGCATAGGAGGAGTAAGCATCAGCTGTGGACCGGACACAGCCGCCGTGAACCTTATATCTTGATCAGGTAAACGAAGTTATCCGTAGTCAAATTTAGTGTGCCAAGAACGGCTTAACAATCGGTATGAAACACGTCAGACAGCATTTGATCCAATAACAGGTTGTATTTGCAATCTAGATCGTTATAACGACCATAGAATTGGCAAAATGATGACTTTAAACGAGGCTGTTGAAACCCCTACACCATCAACTTGTTTGTCAGTAGCCTGCCTTGATTAAAAAAAAAATGATCATACGCAGAACAAGCTCTTGGGTATCGAATCAGTTGAGAGATATAAGCACCATATCCAGGTGATAATGGAATATTGCTACATAAATATGGGAAGTTGGCGATGAAGAAGCTGAAATCATCCCGTTTCTCATAAAGTTGAATTGTGAGTTGGCCGTTAATATCTACTTTTAATATAGTATTTAAGTATAACGCAGAAGTGGACGACTCTCTGGTGTATTTTATGTCGAGTTCACAGGGATATATCGAATGGACAAATTAATGAAAATTATTATTGTTTTAAAATAGATTAAACGTCGTCGATATATCTACATGTCGAATTAAAGGCCACCGCAAGAGATTATTCCTTCTCACGTAGAAGTTTTTAAATAAATTCTGCATAATAGGAATATAAAAAAACGGGTCAGCTAACAAAGGAGGACAACTCAGAATGGGAAAAGTAGCTACTACAATTGTATTAACCAGCTATTAGTACATGTAACGACCTTTATAAAGTGAGAAAAGATATATTTGGGGTGGGTTGGTTTTTAGGTGGGGTAACTTTGTGAGGGGCGAGTTCCCAGTGGGTTGAGAAGTAGCCAGCTACTTGAAGGAATAAAGGATGTAACTAATGATAGCCAGCCACAAAAACAGGTTAATGGGTTTGAAGATAATTATCTATCAGGTTCATGAAGTTTGAGTTTTGAAAATACACAAGAGCATCAAGTGTGGCTCTGCACATCAGCATATTTTATCAATTTCTGTAGGAATTCAAATTTGAAATTTGAAAATACAATTAACTCAGTTGTTGCACGCATTAATTGAAATGTTGCTCTCAATAACTGAATTAAATTGTTGCTTGCATCTAATGAATTCATGTGCACATTGAATTGAATGAATTATAGTTTATAATGGATAAAGATGTAATATTTTGGGGGAAGGCCAAATCCATTAGCACATTAAATGAACATGTCTTCAATTAAATCTTAATTATATAAGTCATCGTTGATTTAGCGCCCCATACATTTCAGTGCATATAGCGGTACATGGTCACATGTAACTAAATTCTTAGAAATAATCTTCCATTTTGTACCTTCAGGTGATGTCATAAATGTCTATAATTTTTTTAAAACTACATATTCAATTGAAATTTGTCAGATTGCTTTTCAATAAGTGAGAAACCAAATAACTTGGTTGAGTAAAAGACTTTTAAAAGTCAATATTTTCTGATTTATTCCTTTTAAAGTCATAGAAATTTAATAATTCTTACTTATGTTCGAAAGTAAAATTTACATGTGTGTAAATATTACAAATTAAAGTGTAGAATTTACAAATTAAAATATAACAATTTTATAGATGAATGTGTAAACTTTAAATATCAAAGTGTAAATTTTACAGATTAAAGTATAAATTTTACAGATTAAAGTGTGAAGAATAAAAAATGGCAATGTGGCACAAATACACTCCCGTACATGCTGACTATGAAACGTATGCTCTGTCCGATAAACTCTTGTCTTCCTCTTCCAATACAGGATACTTGGCGAAGGAACAGTCATCTAAGAACTTACATGAAATTGAATTTACGTTGAATCATGATCTTCAATTCGTGTTCTAGATGAATGGTCTAAACAATGGTTGTTAAAATTTAACCCCTCTAAAACAAAAGCTGTATTTTTTACATTGAATAAGGATATTGATCCTCCTAATTATTTTTTCAAAATTGTCAGTTGGAATATGTGCCAGTGCACAAACATTTAGGGTTGTTGATTTCACGTGATTTGGGTTGGTCACATTATATAAATACAATAACAGTAAGGCTTACAAAAATTTAGGACTTCTTAAAAAGCTAAAAATTTACTTAAGGAAGAAACACTCTATTAAAAATGTACACTACTTTCATTAGACCAGCTTTAGAATATGCCTCAGTGGTTTGGTATGGTTGTAATGCATATGATAGTGATTTGTTAGAAAAGGTCCAACTATGTGCAGCGCGAATAATTACTGGCCTTCCTATATTAGCATCTAGAGATTCTTTATATTTAGAAACTGGCTTAGAGCCTTTGTCTTTTAGACGAACAACCGTTAAATTCGTTACCATGTTCAGAGTTCATAATAATGATGTTCCTGAGTATCTACAAGAAACGATCCCAAGAAAAATAAATAATACATCCAAGTACGATCTCCGTTATGGAGACAATTATAAAATACCAACATGCCGACTTGAACTTTATAAGAAATCATTTGTACCTGATGCTTTATCAAAATGGAATTCACTTGATATAGAATCAAGACAAGCTACTTCAGCTGAGCAATTTCGTAAAAGTGTTAGCTCCAAAAATATCAACAATCCCAAACCACCGGCATATTTTTCCAATGGTACTCGTTTTCTGAATATAATTCATACCAAACTTAGACACACCTGTATTTTGAATTACGATCTATATAGACGCAATATTGTTGATTCTCCGTTATTATCTTGTGGTATGAAAGAAGACGCTTATCATTTCTTCTTTATTTGCAGTAAATATTCAAATGCTAGATATAAGTTAATGGATAATTTGCTGAGTTTAAATGATCTAGTTATTATCGATGTCCACCTTCTACTTTGGGGTAATAATGCATTATCTTCTGAGTTAAACAAGTGTGTTTTTTCTTATGTTCAGTCGTTTATTCATGAAACAAAAAGAATCAATTGATGTTCAATTTATATTTTTTGTACATTAATTTTCTACAATAATATATTGTTATATTTTTAAGGAGAAGAACTCGTAAGTTATTTGAACTTGTTTCTGATCCTTTTGTATATCATATATGTACAATGAAATATGTTCAAAACCAAGGAACAGTCACTATGTAAAAGTATTACGTTTAACGCGGCCGCCGGGATAGGCTGTCAAATATGGAACCTCGCGGTTGCAAAGCGAGCGCCCAAACCACTTGTAAGATCATGGGTAGAGACGGAAGAACTATGGGTGTGTAGGTTTTAGAGGTGTTTCTAGGTTTGGAACTATGGGTCTGTAGGTTTTATAGGTGTTTCTAGGTTTGGAACTATTGGTCTGTGGGTTTTAGAGGTGTTTCTAGGTTTGGAACTATGGGTCTGTAAGTTTTGGAGGTGTTTCTAGGTTTGGAACTATGGGTCTGTAGGTTTTAGAGATGTTTCTAGGTTTGGAACTATGGGTCTGTAAGTTTTGGAGGTGTTTCTAGGTTTGGAACTATGGGTCTGTAGGTTTTAGAGGTGTTTCTAGGTTTAGAACTATGGGTCTGTAGGTTTTATAGGTGTTTCTAGGTTTGGAACTATGGGTCTGTAGGTTTTATAGGTGTTTCTAGGTTTGGAACTATTGGTCTGTGGGTTTTAGAGGTGTTTCTAGGTTTGGAACTATGGGTCTGTAAGTTTTGGAGGTGTTTCTAGGTTTGGAACTATGGGTCTGTAGGTTTTAGAGATGTTTCTAGGTTTGGAACGACCTTTGTAAATAGGGATACATATATATCTTTTTCCAGAATGAGGGAAATTGTCTGGTCTCTAAAAATAATCGAAATTGTTAGTGGTGCATCTATCTAATTGAATATCAGCAGAGATGAAATGTTAATTCAAAATATAGCAATGTTTTGGAGTTTTACATACATACATACATACATACATATATATATATATATATATATATATATATATATATACACAGAGAGAGAGAGAGAGAGAGAGTTTCTTTTTTTTTAAAACTAGATTTACATACTAAAATATCATATGGTTGACCCTTTCCTTATGTTATTGTTCCATATTTATATTCACTGAATCTTTTCTCTTATATTTCTTTTGAAATTGACATTGTTCCCTTATTTGACTTTCCTGAATAATTACACAATAAAAATCAAATAATGAAGTGCTCCATAAACCTAAAGACAAAACACGAGGCAATAAACCTAAAGACAAAACACGAGGCAATAAACCTAAAGACAAAACACGAAGCAATAAACCTAAAGACTAAACAGGAAGCAATAAAGCTGGTTTATTCACATTTCAAAATCTTTAAAATGTTCATAAAGTGAGATCAAAATACATAATACATGCATAAAACATAACAATTCTGAATAAAGCATCTCTGATGCTCTGCTTGTAACAGGGGATACTGACATTCATTGTCAGGACAGAATACGTACATGTAGTCTTTTTAAAATTACAAACACATGAATGCTGAATATTTCTTTCAAATGCCAATCAAAACACCCAACAAATGATGGGGATTTATTCAACATATTTGTATTGATATCATTATCAATATTCTCATTATTACATATACAATATGCATGCCCTGTAAAATTATTTTACCATAGCTAAGTTATGAAAGAAAAATTCAGGTTACGCAGGTAAATTTTCAAATTTGAGTTTTAAAGGTATATGCAGCTCTACATAGTGTGTGTTCATTATGGAATAAAAAGAATATACTTGGAATAAATTGAACTGCAAAATGCAAATACAAAATGTAAGAATCAAAAACAAAGTAGGGGGCCTATCATTGTACATAAACGTACAGTTCATCTAGCCCAATACAAATAAATAAAATCACTGTATACACAAAACTTAACAGGACCATGTAATATAATGCTGCATTATTCAAATTTAAAGCACTCACAATTCAACAGTTTAATAACAAATCCTTGTAAAATGAAAGATGACAATACACATGTCATGACTTCTTTTTCAAAATGCCAAAACACATATACATGTACAAAATTTGACACTGATGTAAGAAAACTGCTATGTACAGTTAAGAGCTGTAACAATGGACAATCTGGTAAAGAAATCTTCACAAAAAATAGCTATGATATGTATATTTAGTATAATCAAGAATATAAATAAATCGTGTGTTGTTAGACAATATGGAATGATCTGTAGAAATGAAGAGGGAATGACAGCAATGGAATAACTCATAAAACTTCTGGATTGGAATTACATGGATCTGTTGTATAATTGAGGATATTTATTGCAAAGTCTTGATGAATGGCTGGCAAAATTGCATGGAAGAACTTAGTATACGCATGTATTGCTGAATAACTGTACTTGTGGAATGCTTATGCATCACATAATCTTTGAAATACATTACAGTGGTCTAATTCATGTATTTATAACCTCCACTGGCACCAGGAAATACAACAGTAAAATGTATAACACGATTGTCTTTCTTGTCATCACATTCCATTTGCACTCACTATTTCCAGTTATCCACAACAGAAGATTATCTACAACTTCCATTAATGAAAAAAACATCTGAACTGTAATAAAAACCGTGATTCACTTTGCAGTTTCTGGAATAACTTCCTTGTTGAAGAAAACTCTGGTCACCGTGGGAACAATATACGGACAGGTTTTATCACAGTAGGATGCTTCGTCGCACGTTCCTTCGGCAGCGGCGGTCACCGGTGCGTTTTGCATGATAAACAACAGTGAGAACCATAGAATTCATGGTCACAAACTTTATGCTCAGGAACAAGATGGCACCACGTGTACCTGTCGAAGCAGTCTGTGTCTACAACAAAGATTCAATCACTCAATGACACTGCTTAGAGAAGTTCACTATACGCAAGCTTATGTTGAAGCTTTCTAAGACAGAAAAACCATTCAAATTATAATGCTGAAACAGACCATTTTATCACAGGATGATTGATCTAAAACTACATGTAAAATGCTCTATTAAAGGACAATGAATTGGGCCAAAATAAATACAAGTTGGAATGGAATGCCACCTGTCTGTTAACGATGGCCCAATGATAAAATCATATTATAGAAAATCTAAAGGAAGTAATATGAACCAACTTTTATTCATGTTCGAGAAATTTTTGTGATGTTGCTGTGAACCTCGTTGTCACAAATATTTCTGGCTTTAATGTCTCTCGTATTTCTTAAAGTCTTATCTCGGTCACAAAAATTAGTTGCCACAAACCAGCTTACCACTTATAAATTGTGAAATACAGTGGTGAATATTTTACAGTTATTTTCTCCATTTTGGTCTGATCAATATTGCTCAACTTTGTAACTGTGAAACAAGATTGCAGAAGCCATTGTTTTGGGTTGTGTTTTTTTATGATGGCATACACTGTTTTGTAATAATTCTACTTCTAAGAGTATTATCATGAAGTTAAATACATAACTAATACCCTACCGCTGCTATTAGCAGGACAAGCTCCATTGCTACACAGCTGTGAGGTAGTGGGACGTTTAACAAGGTCACATCCTAGTGTTTGCTGGCCAGTATCATCCACACACTTTATATCTCGACTCTTCTGACCCTCTCCACAAGATGCAGAACACTATAAAAGTACATCATTTACAATAAAAAAGAAATACAAGTAGTTATCACAGACAGTTATTTTACTACATCTACCAGAAAATGGAACTTATCACTTTACGACAAAAATTAATAATTCTCCTTTCACAGGTAAACATTTCCCTTCAATTGTAGAAAAATCAGAAAATGGAGAAATTTCTTACCAAAGATTGTCTAAGGATTTTAACAAGAATCCTTTATATATATATATATAAATTGATTTTTATCAATTTATGTAGCTCTGTGAGGCCACGTCGAGCACTCTAGAAGATTATATCGGAGATTTATCCCACTATATATATATATATATATATAGTAACTCAATCCAAAGAGTCGGATCACGTCAAGTTGACAGGCGCTGATCATTAAATCACACGAGACACGAAACATCGAGTTTGATCTGATGATCCACGCCTGTCCACGAGACATGAACCAATTCTTCAAATCAAGTTACTGTAGTAATGATAAATATATCATATCCCCTTCTATATATTTTTCAAGAATCCACATTAATCAGATAATAAATGTAATCCAAATTATTTAAAACACAAACATACAGTGAAATTATATTTTGTATACAGAGTTTTGTTTGTGATGCGGTCAATATTTTCCACAAAAACGTTGCGGTGATGCATTGTGACATCATCAGTTTCAGAAGATACTGATATGGAATCAGAAAACCAGTGTGGTGATCCAGAAAATTGGATCTCATTCTGTGAAAACAACAGTATCAAAAAACAAAACATTGATGGGTGTATAATAAAATCTACTTTCATTTTCTATTATTATCATCAAATTCCAACAATATAAATAATGTTTATGCTGGCTCTGAGACACTGCAATCTGCGAAGGGTTAACCTACACCCCTTCCTTTGTAAGCTGATGATTATTGCATCCTTTGAAATAATTTACATTATGATGTAATACAAATTTCTTTGTAAATGATTATTTTAGGACCTCACTCTTATATTCAACAGAATTAAAGAAAATTACCAACTATTCCAAATTCAAAGCAATAGCTTTTAAAAACAGCAGTAGAATAATAAGTAAGAATATGCCAGTCAATATCAAGACGAACCTGTGACCAGGGCGAGACCTTCCACTTTGGTCGGTGGACGACTTTGTGAGAACAGACCATCAGTTTACAGGACTCCTCCGTGGGTACTTTGGGACGAGCAGACTTCTTGCAATATTTATCTCTAGTGGCGATAGTGTTTCCACGATAATCAACTCTTTTACACACCAAGTATCTCTGTCTCACTCCTGAACCACAAGTCTGGGAACACTGGTGCATAGAAAATTTATTTTATTCAATAAGTATTAAATCTCCACAAAAATTACCCAAAACACAAAAACACATATCAAACTTACAGGTCCCCATGGTGATAAGTGCCACTCAAAATTTGAGTCTTGTGGACACAGTGACCGCTTACAGGGACGGACAATGGGAGGTTTAGGTCCACTACACATGTGGTCGGGATGCTTTTTGGCCTTCTTTCCTTTGCTTTTACAAAACACTTTCCTGGCTTGGGTGCCCGTGCCACAACTGACAGAACACTGCAATGAAATTTACGTGCCTGTGATTTTGTTTTACAAACTGAATAGTCGATCATCAGCACCTCTTCTGTTAGGTATACAATATAATTATCATTTGACTAAATTCAACAATTTATTCAACAACAAATCTTAGTTATTGTTTTCCTAGTACAATTTTGGACAAGTCTTTTTCTTCAAACTGGATTTCCAGCAGTTTTTTGATTCCAGTCAGTAAATACAACAATATAGGAAAGTGTATGGAAGATTTGATTCCTAACCTTGTGCCACTTCCCAATCCTCCAGACAGGTGGACAGTCCTGCATGTTGCATCTCCTGGTTCGCACAGGTTTAGGCAAAATCTTACAGTTCGACTTTTTAATTTTTTTATCAATAGTCTTAGATACTCTTTGTCGACAAAAGATTTTCCTCCTCTGTTTTCCCCTGCCACACGTCTTGGAACAAGAATTCCACTCGCCTGGCACCCATCTGAAAAAATTCAAACATACAGGTAAACCTTGGTATTTCGGAAGTCGAAGAGACAATGACTTAACTTCCGAGATAACGTAGGGTTCAACATAGCAAGGGTCATTCTACGAATATATGTCACTCTCATTGGGACCGTAAACATACTTTGAGATATCCCAGGTATTAGAGATATCAGTTTGAGATACTGAAGGTGAACTGTAATTAAGATTATATAATATTTTGTAAAATCCACCTGTATTCCTTTATAGACATTATACAAAAAATATAAGCCACCCATTTGATGATTTCCACATCATGTTTTAGGTTAAATATCATTACAATATTTTTGTAATATCTTTAAATATAAAACCTAGTGTGTGGAAAATAGTACCACTAGTACTTTTCAGTGTTCAAGATGTGAGAAAACTTTGTATATTCATAAAAATATACATACTAAGCCTCTATTGAATTTAACAATTTAATAAGGGCTAAAAAAAATAAATTTCACTTTTGAAAACACATGAGGGTATGGCTTTTCCTAAAAAGCATGCCAGCATGAAGCATTGCAGTTCATACTCTCATGTATTTTTCAAAACTGAAATTTATTTTTTTTAAATTTATATTCTATTTTCATTTCTGTTGGAAATCCCAACCATTGAAATAGACGTACTATATTATCAAGATTCATATGTGCACTGTTCACAACTGCAACACATTAGTGAGGAAATGGCTGTCATTACAAAATGTAAAGATTTCAAACGTAAAAGCATTGGAAATGTAAATATATTGTAATTACATACTGTGACAGAAAAAAAGGAGGAACTTAAATTCAAAAAGAAGCTGATCAGTTGTTAATGATCAGCCTGCTAATTACCTTGGGGGACATGGTTTCTCGTTACAGGGAATTAGTCCCGTGTCAGGCTTCTTGGTTTGGTTACACAGGGACTCATTTACTTCCTGTTGAAGGTTTTTCATACATTTGACAGCAACACTCTTTTTACCTGTAACAAAAGCTCAATTATAAAACAGCTAAAACCCCTACAAGAAATAATTTTGAACATACAAATAATTAACTAAATATCTATAACTTTTCCACTTAAAAGAAAGATGCTGTACCTCCAGCACAGGGCTCAGTGCATGCAGATTCAAACACACTCCAGGTAAAATTGTCTACTGGGGTGTGGCTTCTGAGCTGAGAAATCAGCTGTGGTATGGCATATCTATACTGTACTCCTGGGTTCTTATCCTGTACAAGTATCTGAAATTATCCCAACAAATTTATCCTCAAAATGTTCTGATGAAAACGAAGCAGTTTAAGAAAATTACAGAACTATACATGTCAAAATGATCTGGTTTTTGTGGCAAACGTTTGAAATATATTTCCCTTAAAATCATTGCATTTTGCCATTAAACTTGACTTGTCCATCAATTTTGAGAATCTACATGTTGACCTTTACCTCTAAAACTAAGTCTTCTTTCAATGGTCCAATGCTTTCCAGAGTTTCTGGTTCATTGTAGGGTCTGTTGTAGATAAACTTTGCTCCCCCAAGCAAGTACTCCCCTGGCCAAGCCACTCGCTGTCGGCCATTCAGGTAGTAATTGCCAAAAATGTCACGGATCGCCAGATAGTTTGATGAGAGATTCTTCTCAACAATTTTAATTGATCTGGCTGTTTTTGGTATTATGGCCACTGGGAAGTAAGCTGCAAAATATGAAACACTTTTTGAAAGTTAATCTCTCTTGCCATATTTATGATATTACACAGAGCCATTTAACAAAAAGTATCTTTGACATGCTGATGTTTTAAAAAAAAATTAAAAGTGGAGGAAAGTTTACGTTCAATAAAATTTTTGTGTTACAATTCATCCTTTTCAAATTTAACTTCATTTCAACAATCCTTACTGTTAAGTTTTGGCTGCTCAACATATTCTCCCTGAATGATTCTACAGGAAGAGTTATCCCCCTTACACACTCCACATACATCATTTTCTGCTGTTGACCCGACAATCATATCACATCCAATTGGCTACAGAATACATAAGAAAACTTCTTTAAACAAAATCACACCATAGCTTTGAATTTGCAGAGCATCTACAGAGGGTTAAAACTGAACTCTGTCTATAATCCAGAATTTCAGTTACAATACAACACAACTAGGAGTAGAGAGCTGAAAGTTCCTACATGACTTTTCCTTCAGTTTTTTTAAAAACTTACTTTGCAGGTGCCCTCCACACAGATGTCTTTATTTCTCATACATTTCGTTCCATCTGTGGCTGTGTGTTTTATGGTAAATACATAGCTGCTGGTCTCTGCTAAACAATATAAAGTACATGGCTCTTGCGCTACAATAAATCAGAAAGAACCCGTATCAAGATTTTTAAGAGCAAACAAGATACAACAAATTTTTTATATACTGTGGATTCATTTACATTCACGGGGACCAATTATAGTGGACTACCGATATTTTACAGCTTTGTTGCCATTTGTGAATATGTTTCCTGTACATTAAAACGATATAAATTTTGTAATTCAATATGGTAAAATTCATGGGATAAAGCTACCCAAAGATATTGATCATCCACAAAATGATGAATTCATTTATAAATTTATATAACGAAAATAAGTGAGTAAGCTACCATTATAAAGCTTTTGGTTTGGCCTCCAATCTAACAGCCAGCCTCTGAAGGGCTTGACATTGTAGGTTTGGCATTGTTTATTGTGAAAATCTTCATCCCCTTCTGAACAAGGCTGCAACAAAAAAAAAAATTATTTGCTATACTCCTTACCAGTGTATCATACATATATATATCAGTGGGTGTACTATTATATACACTAGAAGTGTCTTAGTGAGACAATACTTACCAGTGTATCAATCATACATATATGTATAAGTGGGTCAGGGCTCGAAATTAACATCTGTCCGTCAGTCTGTGACTGGCTAAAAGTCTGGCGGACTGACTGATATTTGTTTTAGTCAGTCCGATGGGACTTACGGGTTAATTTTCTAAAGCATCATTTTGGAAAATATACTTAATATGAAATTTCATACACATTTGGCATGCTTCAATCTGTTTGATCAATCGGACGAATCTAATTCGTAAATAATAAATCCCACATTTAAGTGTTACAATATTGTCTAAGGCATATTATGAGTTAAATTTCATTTTAATGATATCAACAAAATATATTTGATTATTTCTGGAAAACTCTGTTGGACTGGCAATTTTTTCTGCGGACTGGTTAAAATTATACCCCATCAGTCAGGCTGGACTGGTGACATAAAAAGTTAGCTTCAAGCCCTGTGGGTGTGATATACACTACAACCTAGTGGGACAATACTTGACCTTGACTTCCATAAAAGTGATCTCCTTCAGTCATGACAATAGCAGGTGTGAACTACCATTAGTTTAGATCAAAAGACCACCACTGGCTCAGAGTCATAAACCACTTTTTAAATACCATTTTAATTCAGTCCTGATCTACTAAACCTGAAGCTCTCTAACCACTATGTGTGTGGAATATCATCAGACTACAGTTTTAAAAACTACCTTTATCCTTAGATAGACAAATATAGTGAAACTTGCACACTCCCTGTAACTTCATGGTGCGGTGTACATTGACAATACATACCTCCGAATTGCACAGTTTATGAACCTTTGCTTCTCCATCACAATTTTTCCCTCCATATTGTGGTCTGAAAAAGAATCATGTATTGAATCACAAAGCACATTTTCCCAATCCTGGGGCCATAGATCTACAGAAGTTCTCTAACAATGTGAGCTCTACGTACTTCATATGACATCTAATGCTTTCATATTATCATTGCAAATTACCTCTATGTCTCATGAATATTAGAGTCTTATAACACTCACAGGGGTTTATTACACTGCCTTTCTCTCATAGTGACCCCTCCTCCACACGTCCGACTACAGTCTGTCCAGTGTGTCCACTGGGACCAGCTTCCATCAATCGGGGAGGGTCCATCCTGACCAA
Source organism: Ostrea edulis (assembly GCF_947568905.1). NCBI lineage: Eukaryota > Metazoa > Mollusca > Bivalvia > Ostreida > Ostreidae > Ostrea > Ostrea edulis. The sequence continues at coordinate 72,321,035 of NC_079164.1, read as the reverse complement.
ACTCCACACATTCTCCCCTCCTACACCACTATAACAGAAATGTCACTTAATAAATAGGCTCACTTTTCCAGCTCAAACATATTCTTGTTTGAGCCAAATTTAAAGGATGCTGATAAAGTAGACTTCTAGCTATCATTAGCTACCAAGCATTTCTTCAAAGGAATTCACTTTATGATATTTATAGGGAAATGCCACATTTTGACACACAAAGTCTTATGCTATATTGTTAAACCTCAATCCAAAAATTAAACAAATTTCAGAAAAATAAAAATATCTTTAAAAGTTTGTTATTTTGAATGATGTACTTTGTGACCTCATAATGTGAAAATTTCATGACAGTCATGGATGTTCAATCATGACACATTTTCATAATATTTTGTAAGCCAAAAAGCAAAATCAGCAACTGGGCATTTTTTAAATCTTAATTATATCACAGTCAATATACCAATGTAAATGTCCAGCTGGAAAAAAATTTGCTTGCTGTCCCAAGACAAATACATATCAGTTTATTCATAATAAGATGGGAGGATTTATATGTTTGAATTTTGCACTTAGCAGTATAAAGTTATTGATTGGGTTTTCAGACAACAGCAGTTTTGATTGACCCAAAAATGGATCTGTTGCCCAAAACCACAAGCAACGGATTCATTCTTGGGTCCACAAATTTGCTATAGTCTGAGAACCTTGTCTGTACATGTAACATCTTTATTTTTCAGGGCTTTTATAAAATCATGCGACTTACTCAACCAATGAAATTAAGGCAAAACATCAACAAATCGATTGAAGGGCAACAATTCTCGAGACTGTTAACTGCTGGACAATCAACACTTACTTAACAGTTGAAATGATGTTTTAAAAAAAATGATTTTATTTACCAAAAACTAAAGGTACTTTATAAAATATGCAAAACTCTGCTTTTATACAAGCTTTATGTACTTCCTTACCTTTCCATAACCACAAGAGGTCCCTTCTGCTGCTGGTAGGAACTTAGTCTCACATCTCTTCTTCCCTCTATAACACCACAATGACTTACAAATATCCTGCAACGATAAACCAAACAGTTAGTTCCCTGCATTACACTAATCTAGAGAAGACTTAAAACAGATTTTCATCTTTATTAATTTGTAAATGCTTTCTTAATTAGTGTTACCCTGCTGGATCAATTAGTGACATAATAAAAAAGGACTCACTTTACCAAAGTCATATGTACAGAGTTGGGCTCGCCTCCCAAACTGCCATTTACACTGAATGTCTGCATCGTATAGCTCCCCAGGCAATTTGACAGGAAACTGGAGCTCGGTCACCTTCGTAGGTTTGTCTGTCAGACATTCTGATTGTGGAGTACTGGAAAATGATGTCAAACTCTGAATGTACATGTATGTGATCTTTATTGTGTCATCTGCTGACATAAACTTAAACATGCAGAAACCTGTGGATAACACTTTCATATTAAAATCTAAACTTACTTCATAAATTTCATCAGGTAGGTTTTACTGCAGAGTGACCAATGGAACTGACCATCTTTGCTGACCAGGGTGGGAGACATCAGTGTTCCAGTTGTTTTCGTGCAGCGGTTTCCCTCTCCATCATGAAACATTCCAAAACTGAAACAGACATCATCATCATCATCATCAAAATCTTCATCATCATCACCACCACCACCATCATCATCATCATCTTCATCATCATCACCACCACCATCATCATCAACATCTTCATCATCACCACCACCATCATCATCATCAAAATCTTTATCATCATCATCAAAATCTTCATCATCATCAACATCATCATCACCATCACCACCATCATCATCAACATCTTCATCAACAACAAAAACATCATCATCAACATCCTCCTCCTCCTCCTCCTCCATCTATCCATCTACAGATGTATGTACATACAAGAGGCCTACGGACCTTATAGGTCACCTGAATAGCAGTTAAAAAAGTATCACTTATAAGTCCCAAAGGCTGCAAGATCTATAATAATTTCTGTTCTGCCTATCTATAAAGCTAAATTCTAATATTCAGCTGCAGTATAAAACAAGATGTATTCTATAATCAAAAATGTCCCGAAGGTGCCCATACTGAAAAAAGACTTTTCATAACACAATACACACTTAAACACTATATTGGACCTGCCCTAGAGTCAGAACCCTGGGATTTCAAAATTCACAATCTTGGTACATGTACATCCCTTTCTACTTTTCCTTAATTAATATGCATTTAGTTTTCATATAGTATCAACAAAATCAAAAAAAGAAATCTTAAAAATGATAAAGATGTTTAATCACAATAACCATTTTGGCCACACCCTGGTACCAAAATCCTTATCCCCGGGATCATGAAATTTACAATTTTAGTAAAGGGTTACCTGTTCCTTCATTTATTTAATTTCCATTTAACATCAATAGCATTAAAGGTGTTATCTAGATGGTTTACAAATAAACACCCTATGTCAAATTTAGCCCTGCCCTGGAGCAAGAACCTCTACCCTGAGGATCTTGAAATTTTCAATTTTTGGAAGAGGCCTTTCTGCCAAAGTAACTTATTTTTCTTACAAATCTGCAGTTGTAGAGAAGATTTTTGAAAATTGGCCAATATATGGCAGTTTTTGATGCAAGAATCCTGATATTTACAATTTATGTCCCCCTTGTCCTAGGGATGATTAATACCAAATTTGAAAAGAATTGGAAGGGTAGTTATAAAAAAGAAATTAAAAATATTAAACTGACAGACAACATAACAGATGACTGACAATGGATGACACATGACGAAGGACACCAACCAATAGCAAGAGGTCACCCCAAGTGACTCAGGTGAACTAAAAATTCTAACCAAAATAATACTCAAGTGGTACAATGTGACGATGCAATATTCAGTTTAATGCATATCTCCTTAAAACATCTAGCAAAGTTGTGTCAACATTTTTAACATCACCAATGTCATTTGTCAAGGTAAATCTTTTGAGTATGACCCAAATCTGTTTTTCATATATATTTGTGAAATACATCATTAACTCACATACTACTGCCAGTATTTTGTTTCTAAAACATAAACCAGACACGATGAAAATACAAAACCTTGTCAGAAACTAGACGGAAAACAGTTTACAGAAAAATGACAAGTCATCACATAAATGTCAGTTTCATATCCAAATTCAACTCTAGTCTCTTTATCATTTTTGTTACAATGTTGATAGCATAAGATTACGTTAATTTATAAACACCAACGTTCTATAACCGTCAGCACTATAAGACCTGGCTTCTTGAGACGAAAATAAGCACTTTGCATGTGAAACCATTTGTTGTGAGGTTTTTTATGAAGTACTTAGTGGTGGCTTTTAAAGCAACTGGAGAACCACAGTAACACTATCATGTGAGAAAACTTCTGACCGAATTTAGAAACTGCACAGCAGCTTACTTGTGACCCATTTCATGGGCTATTGTGAATTTAAAAAATGCACAGATCGAAGCTTACTTGTGACCCATTTCATGGGCTATTGTGAATGCTGTTGAAAGTCCGGTGTCCTCATTGATTGTACAACTTCGGATTCTATTGCACATACCCTCTATTGGAGCAAACCCTACAAACAAATCATACATGTAGAATAAAATTTGGAATAACCCAATTGCTAAATTTTGACTAAAAAAATTCAATGCATAGTAAACTTATGTGCAAGAATATATATATACTACACAAAACATATTTCTTGCACATTTAGCGTAATTAAATGACAAATTTTGAAGTTTACAGTAGAAACATTAATTCCCTTGCATTGACACAAAAACAACCTATATATAAAACATATTAGTATCTTAAACACACACACACATTTCTCAACATATGCACTATTTTCCTTCTTCTATTACCTAGTGTATCACAGGGAGCATTTTTGTAGGAGCACAGGTCCAGCCCTGTCAGCAGTATGGCGTGGTCATGTTGTCGGCCACTGGCTCCCACTAAGACAGATTGCCATGAGCAGAAGCTGTTCAGGGTATTGTCCGCATGGTATCCTATCGACAAGCCAGGCTTGTGGAATGAAACAGGTCAACAGCTCATTTATCAAAATGTGCAGACATTTTGTTTTATGGTACTATACCTCATATAATTTCTGGAGCAATCTATATCCATGCAGTAAATCATTTATAACTACATTGTAAAAGCACATTTCATTTTAGGAGGATTATTTTTTATTATCTGAGTGTGTTGCAGTACTCATCTTAAAATCTGTAGTTAAAAATATCTACCTCATCCCCCTCCAATACAATGAGCCCCACGAGTACAATATTCAAGTTGTCTCCCAGACTAGGATCGGTGAACAATTCAGAAACCTGAATTAAAAGGAATAAAACACTCTTAGAAATTAGAAACACTACGCGTTACATGTATAAAAAACACTTGTGCATTTATTTTGAAAAAAGAAAAGTGTATTCATTTTTTTTAAAAAAGTGTTTTTAATTGATACTCATCATTTTCCTTTCTAACTGTGCCACAGAAGTTCATGTATATGCATATGATTTTATTCCTTACCATATTAAACAGAGTGAGAGTGAATGTGGTGATGTTCTCTTTGCCGTGTTTGTAGTACATTGTCTTGTCTACCACCACCAACGTTTCCACAGTCCGCTCCTCGTGCTCTGTGATAGCCCTCTGGTACTTTTTCCACAGCGGTTCATCATCCTCTTTTTTTGTCAGAGTTGTCTCCGATACTTTGAAGTCACTATCACTATTGACTAAGGATGTGCTTCTTTTATCTGGGAAAGAGTATGAACAAGATGTGTTGGTGAAACTATTATCCTCAGCATGGGCACATTTAATTGTGGCAAATTAACTTTGAAATTGATGAATGACCTTGTCTATATAGCTTTGACCTTGACCTTTCAGTTCAGCAAGTGTAAAGTCCCTTATCTTTTATGGCTTAAAAGTTATGACCAAGGGTTGAAGTTTCAGAATTTTAGCTAAGTGGGAAGACACCAAAGTTTCAGATAGATGTAGACAGATTGACCAAAAACAAAATGTTTCCTTCCCAAATCTTCAATCTGAGAAGCAAAAACCTATACAGATTCTAATTTCATTTTAAATCATTGGTAAGCAGAACAAAAATCACTGTAAACGTGTGATATTTAGCAGCGAATCATTTAATTTTGTTACACATGACTTCTGTCAAATCAAGTATACATTTCACATTGTTTACTAAGAGATATAGAATATCTCTGGTAACTTTCTTTTACTGGTTTTAACAATTAGTCCTTTGAAGGGTCTGAACAATACTCCAATGAGGCAGACATTTTTCTATCAGATGAAATGGACCTGTTATTATATAACAAACCTCGGGCAGATTTTCCACAGTATTGTGTCTGTCTGGTGTTGAGTGTGGACCTTCTGTAAAGTTTGTGTGGGCCTGAGAGGTGATCAAATGTAGGTCTGACTCTGTGCTGTTTGTATGGCTCTATGATGTAGTCCTCTTCTGCTATTCTTATAATACCATTCTGAAATTACAATAAATCCCCCTGTGTTACAGGCACATTTGAAATTACAATGAACCCCATGTATTGCAGGCACGTCCTCTATTGGTCATAGTTACAAAGCGCTAGAAATTCCATTCAAACTACCCGATACAGGAAAACCATCATTTAGTGGGTGATTGCATTGGTAGGGGTTCTAATTTTGGCTACTTTTTCTGAATCAATAAAATTATAATCATTAAGACCTAACTTTAGTAAAGTGAAGAAAATCAAGATTCACATCTGCCAATACAGTGCTAGAAACCATGCATTCAGCATTACATAGCTACAGAGTGCATACATTTCCTTGCAACAGTGCTTCAGATTCTTTAATGAATGAAAGAGAAGGGTTTCAGTTGTGTCTTAAAAATATCTGCTATGAACATTACGGTATTTAGTTTTGAGCATTTGCAAAGAGTGACTTAGGGTTCCGAGCAATTGCAAAAATTGACCTCAGGTTCTGAGCAGTTGTAAAGAGTGACCTTTGGTTCTGAGCAGTTGCAAAGAGTGAACTTTAGTTCTGAACAGTTGCAAAGAGTGACAGTCTGTTGAGTTTGCATGGTCTTGTGAGATAATAAAATGTAGGTCTGCCTGTGCTGTTTGCACAGTGACCACACTCTAACTGCAATGTATTTAGTAAAAATTCAACAATTAAAGACATTCTTTAAAATTCATCTCATGGAACCATAAATCTATAATAAGCCATCAACAATATGAAGAAACTTAGTGAATTATTATCAAATTTGGCCTGTTACAACTTGGCCGCCCTTCGTGAGTCACAACATACGACACCTTTACCCATAAAAGTCTGACCATTTCAAACAAGACGTAGATATATAGCACTGTCATAAGAAACCAATGTTTGTCCTTTGTAGAAAATGACACCCTATCTAAAGTTCGTACAAGACAGAACAGACTCACAAGACATTAATGTCCCTCTTAAATGCCTTTTTTATCCCAAACCTCTTTCTGATCTGCCAATCCAAACATCTGTTACTTGTATATGTAAGACAGCAAAAATTAAAAATAATGAGTCAAACTCTGTGAATTATGAATCTTCAAATTTCAGAGCTTATGTCACTATAGGATAAAAAATAGCAATAAATGCCGACATCTACACACATATACACATTCATTATGTATATAGGGCAGAAGTTTTTAACCATTATTAATATAACTGCTCACATATTTTGACAAGATTACACAGAACACATCTGGTGACTTTTTCACCCACACTTTCTCATTCATGTTTAACAACTATGAAAGAGAAAAAGATTTCATTTCAAACTCTTTTTATAACCCTTACCGGTATTTTGCTCCAAGTCATATTCAAGCCAATATTTATCTCCCTGTATGAGACGCAACCTTGACTGGTTTCAGACACTTGCACTCCCCATAACCCATAATTACTTCAGACTCGAGTAAAACGATACAGAGATAGATGTTACTTAGAACTGTTCATTTACCTTCATTTTTATTCTTCATGCTCTAACCATCAGTATATTAAATTTACTCCACATGTAGCAAAAAAGAAAAAAAAGGTGGGGTGGTCTTAAATCTTTCAAACTGTTTTTATCTCTAATCATTTACCATCTATAAATTAAAGTACATGTACAACAAGCAATGCACCTTTTTTGCACTCAAAATTATTTTGAAGGAGGAAATTTTACACTTTTTATGATGGATCCCTTAAACATAATATATACAGCCCCCCCCCCCCCCCCCCCAAAAAAAAATTCTGCATCATTTCCAATACTTAGCTGCTCATTATCAATGTAAATTCATTTTTGAAAAAAAAGGTTTCACAACTTAAAACTTTGTCATGTGGTAAAGGTTGAAATCATATGGGAATTTTCTATCAGAATAAAGCATGTACATGCAATTTTCAGAAGAGATTCTCAAAAATTAACTGAAGTAAATGTTCATATGTACACAGAAAAATACAAGTCATCCAACTCGACCAACTGAGAAATAAAATTGCACAGGTCTATCATGTATGTACATACACATATTCCCCAATTTCTACAGAACCATGCAATTTCTTTGAATCCATTTACTCTAGTATCTCTCAAACCACAAATTAAATTTCAATGATTTTTTTCTGACAAAAACATGAAAATTATATACATTGTAGTCCAAGTCTACTACCTTTTCCTGACCTTTGCATTTCCTTTCAAAAGGACCTACAAAAACCGAAAGTGGCCAAGTATACTGTGGAATATTCAATCTTTGACCTTGAAATGACCTTCATCTACCCTGGGTAAAAGCTAGACCAGTTTCTGAAATCTACTGCTCTGAAAGTTTTGACCACTAAAAACTTCCTTTTGACTAGTAAAAGGTAACAGCCCATTTCATTGTTTGGACTGGTAAAATCATTAAAATGTAAAAAACATAATTTTAGAAACTTGTCTTGACTTCACTTAAAATATAATGTTGTAGACAGACAGGCCAAAATAATTATATGCCTCTAATTTCAAAAACTTCACTTCTATTTTTAATACTGACCAAACCATCACAAATTGACAAAGCCGCTTTTCCTCCATGAGAATGCACATTTCCCGAGTAGTGACAACTCGCAGTTTGAAGATGATCACTGGCAGCTTCTTCGGTTTCCATGACTTTCCCGGATAGTCTGCTCTTTTTCCTGTGATATACTTTAAATCCTGGAGCCAAAAGGTTATCATTTTCAGTCAATTGAATTTCAAATGTATGACCTTGACCTGTGATATTGAGGTATAATATGTTTCTTCTTGAGGAGTCTCGCTTGAATCTGTTGCCATGGAAATTATCATGTGAGACAGGGTTTCCTGAAGTGTCTGATATGAATGGATGAACAATTTCAAAGTCTGCAAAAAAAGAGAAAATAAATTTTCAATTATACAAATACATGTACACACATATAAACACATTTTTAATTCCTTTTTTTTTTTTATTTTTATTTCTTTTTTTTTTTGAATGACCATGGGGGGGGGGGGGGGTGCACTACAGGACAACATTTTCCCATGGTGTACTTTGGAGTACTCAGCATGTTGGCTTAGTGTTGTATTGTAAAGAGATGATCCCTACATCACAGCATCATCGCAAGTCGCACCTGAAACCTACGCTCCTTTCCCCTCTGACGAGGGTACGTTTGAGCTGTAGCTTGTGATGATGACATCACAGTTAAAATTGGGATGTGGAAATCGACTAGTTTCATTTCAACAGTATTCTATTCATGTATATACAGAAAATACATACATAAATAGGATTAGGCAGCAGGCATAATGCCTATATAAGCCCTCTCCATAGGTCAAAGGTCAATTATGACAGAATAAAATTAATATATAGTACATGAAAATATAACAAAATGATTGAAGAAGAAATTTACAAATATGAGAAAAAAATAAACAATTATAAAAAAGGGGAGGATATGACTATGTGCCGGTTAAGTTAAGAATATAACAATTAATATATATAATATTTAGGATTCAGAAGTATGTTTAGCTATACTATAAATTGACTAGTTCATCCAAAGAGATTATATAAACCAAAGTCCTGTGTCAGGATAGTCATGCTTTTAAGTGGGTCAGTTGTGTAGGTCAATCTTTATAGAACTGTACCTAAACCAAGTGCCCAAAGAATATGAATGAAATATACTGTAAAAAGTGTTGAAATATTCTTAAAGGGACTGGTTCACGATTTTTGATAAAAATATTTTTCATTTTTGATGTTAAACATTAGAAATATAGCTCATTCAATGTAAACAGCCAAAATTTTGACCTACTGAATGCAAGAATAAAAGTAATACTTTAGCCTTAAATATGTGTTATGTAAACAAACAAGTGAAATATTGATTATGCAATATAATGCATCTTAATTTTGCATAGTAACAAATTTTAACTTTTAGATGACATATTTCACCCCAAAAATTATTGAAATATGAAAGATACTTAGATCGATATCCATTTCTTTTGAAAAGTTCGTAAACAATAGCATACCGCAACCTTTGTTTACAAAACAAATATACTAAAATGAGATTCTGTGATGATGTATCACCTTAATTTTCATGTGAAATCTTTCAAACACATTAGACAGTAGATTTTGATCAATAAAAGTGAAAAACAAAATTTTGGGTAAAATCGTGAGTCAGTCCCTTTAAAAGTGACGTAAAACGAACAAGTATAGCCTATGTTTTCTAATATTGTTACTTTTGTTCAAAATGATAGGATCCAAAGCTGAGATTAAATGGTTGAATTTAGAAGGAAGGTCTAATTCTTTAACTTTGCTCCTTTTATGCTATTGATAATGACTATTCAATGGGTACTAAGCAGCAAGACACCCCACATTAATTCTCCCACAGAGTTGCTCAAATATTAGTGGTAATTAAACCAAAAAGAAAGGATGGGATCATTGATAAGGCTGTCACTCCATGGATTAACAAACAATATAATCTTAGATGGTGTCAAGAAATACAATCACCTGAGGCTCAGGTCAAATTTCTCTCATGCTGAGATTGACTTAAAGGAAAAAATAAAATATAAACATTGTGCAGGGCATTTCATAGGAGCACATTGAGAATCTAAATAATTTCTATGGACAAAGGTTTTTTAATTCTTTTTTAATTTGTACACAGTGATCGGAGGTCAAAACATTTCTCATGACCTCTCTAAATCTTTCTGCCAAATTTTATTGTGATTTATGCACGAGATGATAACATGGTTTTGCCCCGCTTAACTACTACATAAAAGTTTTTATGAATGAACAAGGGATGAAATAAAAATGTCACAAAGAATCATTAAACAGATACTCAGTAAACTGTTTTGCAAGTCTAGTTAAAGAAAATTGCCACAAGATCTTACACCTCCAATAGTTATATACAACCATAAATTCTGACCTTTTTGATCTGAAAATCAATAGGGGTCATCTACTAGACCACTGCACCCAGTTAAGGTGGAAAATTTATGCGAAAATGCCTACATTTTGCACCCTGAATTCTATACCACATCTTCACATTTATTTGCAGTATTCACTTTTGTAAAAGAAAATTGAGTGCCTGTTTGAACTTATTAAGTGGGTCAACAACAAAATTCATAAGCTAAAATAATTCCAAGCTTTCTGATTGGCTGTCGAGATTCAACAATCTAGAAGATACAGAACATAATATTCACCTTCATATACCTTTGAGGTATATACAACATTTGATTTTTCCAATATTGGACCAAATTAAATAAGAATTCTCAAATTCATACAATCAGCTCTGAATTTTTAGTCATCCAATGAGAACCTGCACCTTTAATTGCTTTTGACCATGTCTTGCACTTTAGTGTTCAATCCATGATATGATAAAACAATCATTGACATTTTCTTGGTCAATATTATACATTTATTGCATGATAGTGAGGGAGATATGAAGAAAAATCATATTCCCCGAGGGCAAAGCCCGATGGGAATATGATTTTTCTTGGGTGAATAAATCTTCATATCTCCCAAACATTCATGCAATAAATTGTTTATTATACCGAAACAAAACTACAAAAGTGCATGTGAAATTGGAGTCCGCTCATCTATACATTGTATGTAGCTGAGATCGTCCTAACGGTAACACCGCGCCGTCAACATATTACGGTAGAGGGTACAAACAACGAAATACAGTGATATGATAACCAGTTTTTGTATTTCCATTCTCCTTAAATGTTAATTTACTTACTTGTTTTTGTATCAATCAAAACCATGCGATTCAACTGTGTATCAGAGACCAGCATATTTTCTGCCTTACGAACTATGAAAGTAGAATGACTTATTGTGACGTCACAATACACTTCATTTACCTTGACGTTAAATTTATGGAAATTGCACGAGGCTGCCTAAGGGGTAAATATGATAGGGAGATATGATGTTTGAGAGGGAGATATGAAGTTTTGTCAACCCTGGCACGTGACCGTCTAGACCAATCAGATTGCACGTTGCATAGAATTCTCATACTGAGGTATAATAAAATGTTTTAGCCACCCTAACGGTACAATAGTCTACTTCTCAGGTAACTAAATCATTGTATTGATCTAAAAAATGTCAATAATTGTATTTAATGCAAGGACATACCCTGAATAAAATATACATTTTGAGGTTTTAGCTTTAAAATTCTAACTCTGCATATGAAAATTTGAATATATCTTTTTATTTTCAGATACAGTCAAGCCTCGTTATCTCAAACTCGATGGAAACTTTGAGATATCTAAGAATTTGAGATATCGAGGGTAAAATACTTAAAAGAATAAGTAGTTGGGACTTCCGAATCACTTTGGCATATCCATGGTATTCGAAATATTGGTGTTCGAAATACTGAAGTTCAACTGTACAATAAAGCAACCATAGTGCAATAATGCCCCCCCCCCCCCCCCCCCTTCTCAACTTCATGCCCTGTGGAGATCCAGGTTAGAATAGGTCCTCATTACCCCTTGCTTGTCGTAAGAGGCAACTAAATGGGGCAGTCCTTTGGATGAGACCACAAAAACCAAGGTTTCGTGTCACAGCAGATGTGGCACGATAAAGATCCCTCCCTGCTCAAAGGCCGTAAGCGCTGAGCATATATAGGTCTAAATTTTGCAGCCCTTCCACAGTAATGGTGATGTCTCCATGTGAGTGAAAGATTCTCTAGAGGGACTTTAAACAATATTCAATCAATCAATCAACTTTATGAAGTATTTATAGATCTCTCCTGAAAGTAGATCAATTTAAGTGAACTTATACACTTAGTCTGCAACTTATCAATATACATCTATATAACAAAAATCAGCAGCTCACTATCTGCCAGCATAGTACATAGAAAAAAGTCTGGAAATCTACCACCATGACAGAAGATGGAACAAGAGGTACTGTGAGCAATGCTCACTAAGAATATCCCCCGCTTACCCCAATCTCCCAAAGGGTGTTGTTAATAGGTATAAATTACCTCTTTCCTGAGTGTAAAAATATGGTATGCCTTTGTAGAAGAAAATGGAAGATATAGACCGAACACAAATCCATGGCATAAATCTATAATTTTGACCTTGAGATCAAAGGTCAAGGTCATAAAGAGGTCATGAATGTACATGACACATAGTCTCATGGTGATACACTCATGTCTTATGGTATGACTATGTCAAAACCCTATAATCAATTTTGACCTTCAGGTCAAAGTTCAAGGTCATATAGAGGTCATGAAGGTACTTGACACATCGTCTCATGGTGTCAAATATGGTATGCTTAAGTCAAAGAACAAAGAAGTTATGGCCAGGACACGAATCTGCACAGACAGACAGACAGACAGACAGAGTGATTCCTATATACCCCCTAGAACTTCGTTCGGGGGGTATAAAAATGGCAAGAGGAGGGAGGAACCTTGTATGCCCCCGACCGCTTTAGGACGGGATATAAAAAAAATTCAGGTCCTCAGGTATGCTCCTATGTTTATCTTTAATCTGTTCATTTAATTATGTGAAAATAACTTCTCCGATAACCTACACCATGAGTTTGCATAAATTGCTAACAGTCATGTCTTTTTGTTTCAAATACAGTAAAGGGAACTTTATTAATTATGAAACCTCATATTTCATCGATTACAATTCATTGTCAGCCAAATATATAGAAATAATTTAGTTACAATACGGAGTAATATAATTCAAGTGATTACCCGGTGTACATACTATAGTATCAGTTAAAATAGACATCTACAGCCATTCAAATAAGTGCATTTATCTCGCAAATGTAGAACAGCCATAAAACAGATGTTTTGACAAAAAGTTAAATTATTGCAGTAGTAAAAGAAAGCCATCAAAGGTCATCTGTCTTCTTATAAATCACTGCATCAACTTCTTCACAAAAGCTTTATTGACCAGACTCCTGAGCTCCTTAGAGATTCTAAATAACTCTCCAATGAAAGCCTACTGCAAAGAGGTGTTAAAATATATATCCTGTTACTCATAAACTGGTTCTCTCACTTAGAACTAGTGATTTATGATTGCAGCCATTACAGGGTGGGGTGTCATCCTAACTTAATCTAGTTTTTGTGGTAGCAAAGTCAACTTCCAAAAATTTATGAACGGACTGAGAAATAGGCTTGTTCAAATAGTCAAATACTGACACTATTTAGTGAGATTAATTATCGCAGAGGTTACCTGATTGCTATAAAGTAAATCAAGCGTGTAACAGTTGCTGCATTTCTTGACAAATATAACTATAACCTTAGATCTGATTCAGCAATAAGGGTTTCTGTTTATGATGACTATCATTCCAAGAAATGTTAGCATGTTCTTCTGCTTGCTTAAAACTTTTGATTTTTATATTTTACCTGATACACCATGGCTATGCAATTCTTCTGAAATCACAAGAATGGAATATATCACCATCTGCAAATAAACAAAGCAAAAGTAAAATAGTGAAACATTTCAACTCTGAAACAGACAGACAGACACGATAGTTAAAGCTCCAACATTAATAAAAATCTACAACCATGATCAAAGGAAAAAATGCATATTTTAATTAATTGATCCTCCTCAACATTATCATAGTAAACACGGTGTTTGTGATATCGAATTGTCGGCAAACAAAATAAACATGAGATACGGTACAATACAAAGTTATAATCACCAATTCAAAAGACAGTCACAGGAAATTTGAAACGAGTTACTTTAAGTTTCAAATATTGTAATAAAATCACAGACATATCATTATTCCTCGGTCTACTTTTTCATGTGTCAGTTGCAGATAAGATTTATTTACCACAGATAATAAATTAATGATTTCTGGACATGCATAATAGAAGGTATTGTTCAATCCCATAGATGATGTCACCGAAATACATTAAAACCAGGTTTTATTGCTCATCAAATTAACCAAATTGTGTTCTTTTAGAGATTCTAATGTGTAATGGATGCCTTTAGTTTAATATTAGTGTCACAGCCGAGATATCCATCATTATCTACCTCCCCCCTCTCTCTCTTTGTAAACTTGCTATCTGACACACTGGGACCATCCCTCACGTTTCTCACCAATCTTTATGAATGAAATTCTAACAATAACAACTTTTAAAAAACCGTTCTTGGACTGGTGACAAACTTCTGTAACCAAATCCTTCTACCCGACACCTCCTAATGCTGATGTATTTATATACATGTTTCTGCAATTGAAGACCTTTTGATAGTCATCTACCTACACAGTCAAAAGACCCTTTCTGATCAATTTAAGCAGAAAATGTATTAATGCTATTGCATCTAATGCTACACGCACTCCTTTATCGCCACCTTTGCATTTCCTTAAATTTCCCATACTTTTAACCATGCCAGTGAGCTATCCATGCAGACTTTGTCCTACAACAACTTCAAAGATAAGCTCATTAAAAGTACAAAATCTGTATTCCAAATCTGTTAAAGGTACAGTCCTACTATCAATTCTGTTTGAAATCATTGAGGAATTTTATTCAGAATTTGTTGAGTTTATGTCCAATCATTTGAAATGGTCTCAGATAACCAACCTCGATAACTAACTAGATTAGCTTTCAACTGTATCTAGACAGGGCAAGGTTCTGTCATGCAACTTCAACATTTTACCATCTCTGTTAGCAATAAGCATAATACAAAACTTATTTTGAATATACATTTGTTCATTTAGTATTTAGTCCCGTTTGAATTTGTAAATATCATATATGCATAATCAACTGTAAATTATTTCCATATTCCCAAACAATGTTGTCCATATGACCCATAGCTAGGCCAGGGAATTTCTCCTCCAATCCTGAATTAAATTTCAGGCTGTCTAGATTTTTGCTTAGTCTGACAAAAAATGAGTGAATTAAAAGATCCTCTTCTACTTTTCAAATATCACTCCCTACTTCATATATCTTAGGGGCAATCCTATCTAAAACAAATATGCTCTAAAGTTTATATCAAATAATAGTAATTTTGGATTTATACATTTAAATCGACATATTCCTAAATGGAAACTCAAGATTCAACTTAGAAATATTCCATACCCTAACTTTATCTTTAACAGCTAGACGCAAAACAAGAAATCAACTTGATGCAAGCGTCAAAGATATCAGGCTGCAGAAGATGAAAGAAATCATTCTGACGATATCATTGCATTTTGTACATCTCTCCAGGACGAAGAGTTGATTGGGAAGTCATACTCTAATTAAGATATAGTAACAGAATTAGTAAAACAATTTTACGTAGAAGGATAACGACTTTAAAAGGCATTTAATGCACATGTATATATGTTCGGAGTTTTTGCTTGTCTGGACTTAACTCTCCTTATCATTTCAAGACCCCTTGAAAATATATTACAATAGTTGTTCTCTTTTTCTTACTTATCTCCCCTTGAAAGAAGGTGTGGTCCTTCATCTGAACAAACTTACAAAGCTGATTGAATCCTGCACTTACCTATAAAGGATGTTTTGTGGTAAGTTTAGTCAAAAATGGCTTAGTGGCTCTTGAGAAGTAGAAACTGTGAAAAGTTCACAAAAACAGATGCCAGGCAAATGAGACAGATTATAGACAAACTTCAATAAAAACAACTCACCTAAGCTTTCATTTCAGGTGAGATAAAATTTATGTATTTTATGCTTATATTTTATAACTGATCTAGCACTGCATTCACATTTCATAATGGAGCATATCTTACAAGTGACTGCCAGCCAGGAAAACTGATCATTTCTTTGTTTATACACAATAAATTAAAACTGCTTAAAACTTAATATCTTATACTTTTTTAAATAGAAAACTAAATAAATTCTTCCAAGAATAAAATTGGAATGAACTGACTTTATCATTCAATAACTGTGCACAAGACATTTCATCTTGGAAGGCGTTTATTTATCTTATTTATATACAGTAATTATAGTTTTATAGTACATGTATTTGAAATGATAAGTGAATTGATAGATTTATTGTTACAGTGGATGGTTCTTTAATAAAACAAAAATTAGATTTTAAAACCCAATGTGCTCATTCATTCCTTAACTAACAGATGTTTACGATTTATCTAAAATACATAATATTTGATGCTTCAAACTGAAATATGGGAAAATAGAATTCACTAGATTTTATACACCTATTGTCAAAATCAGCAAATCCATTAAAAGATAAAGAAAGTCAATATCCAAAGAATTTATAGTGAGCGAAGCTAGCGTCGCAACAATCTAGCTCCAATTACACATTTGAGTCATATGATTTGCTCTTCATCAGCTGAAAAGTGATGAGGATTACCTATAGTGCTCTGGAAAAATTCACTGAAGTATATTTCATTCTAAATAAATTGTTTGGACTAAGTACAGTACCACAAATGGTTTTAAATTTCAGACAACCTTTCTCATACTTTCATACCTTTTGTTGTTGATAATTACTGGGTTTGAAGAAAAATACTGCAGCTAACATAACGTAACAATGCACTGTTTACATCAACTGCGCTATATTTCCCGCGTTAAATGGATAGGTATAAAAATGTCTAGATGTTACGGATCTTTGCTAATTGTCTCACAGTCACACCATAAAAAATATTATTTCAATAGTATCAGTTTTTGTCAAAGAAAGTGTTAATTTTTTTTATATGTTTTAGTATTTCATTAATTCTGAAATTGACAACATACATCATCATCAACTTATATATCTATTATGATTTTTTGTTGCAGTTTTTCATCACACATAAGGTCAGTGTGACATTCTTCAGCAAATGCAGATCGAGGCCCATTTCTCTGATCTTGTAGCATATCATATGTGTAGCATAGCTGTAGCATATCATATGTGTAGCATAGCTGTAGCATATCATATGTGTAGCATATCATACAAGTAGCATAGCTGTAGCATATCATATGTGTAGCATAGCTGTAGCATATCATGTATAGCATAGCTGTATCATACCATATGTGTAGCATAGCTATAGCATAGCATACATCATTATAAGTAAAATATCTTTAAGCATGACATAGAATAGTCATATCATTACCATACAAATATAACATGGCACAGAAATGTAAAATGCAAGCATGAAACTGCATCATTGTATGTGGACTTGGAAAGTTACTGTCATTTGTTTTGTACATTCTTAGCATGACAAATGAAATTGTCTACATCCTTCAGAATTCTACCCGTTATAAATAAACACCATATGATATTAGTTCTTATACCTTCCTTAATCCCTATATTTGATGACAGCAAATTTCCTCATGAATGGTAGAAATGTTAATGCTTTATCATATGACAGAAAAGTTAATATTCTTTTAATGACCCGCACCTTGTGCTCTCCCAATACAATGGTACAAAAAGTTGGCTAATCCTTGTTTATTGTGACATTTCCTCAGATAAGCATTAATCCAAAGAGAGGCATAGACAGATACTTTTTATAAATATATCTTTATCTGTTGCATTAAATTTGTTCTCAAAACCCTTGTCAAAAGGGTATAGTGATAAAGCTGCATTTATATCAAAATGAGAAAATAATTCCACCTTATCACGTTGTAGAATATGAAGCACTGAGAGAGTTTGCATCAAGTTGTCCAGTTACTGACAAAGTTCTCTCGATTTTTAAATGAGGCAAAACAGATAACACTCCTTGAAGAAATCATCACATAATCCTAGGGCTCAAAATACTTCATTATATTATTCAACAATTCCAAGCAACCTCGGTATTAACCAAATTTATTATGACCAAAGTCCTCCATTCTTTAGTCAACTTGCAACTAAGGTTATGTAGCAGGTGAAACTTGATAGGATTCACAAAGATTATATTTAAAGATTAATTTTTAAAAGTTATACCCATCTAAAACCAGGGGATTTTGGTGTCATTTAAGTGTGTGCATACATGTACCATTCCATTTCTTGAGAAAACTTTTCATATGAAATTCTGATTACTGTTCATCGCAAACAGCTTTCATGTTGCATTGAAAAGTCCCATGTGTGTCACCGTGCCTTATTCATCAAAAAATGTCCAGACAATGAAACTGCAAAAGATTAATTATTAGACGAAATTGGTGAATGTAAATATTGTAACATAGATATTAATGATTAAATTACATTTTTTCAATTTCAAATCAGAATTATGCATCTAAATCTGAGGCATTGATCCAATTGTACAAGAAATATACATGTACTTAAGATCATTTCTGTAACTTCTTTGGGATTGCATCATATTTTTAAATTAGGGCATTACAGTATTTGATCATGTGACCAACTAAAATACAATATCCCAATAAAGTTGTCGTATTGAGTACGGCAACCTTGAAATAACTCTTGAGGACCATGAGTACAACGTACATCGTCTTTATTCCACGAAAAATGGTGAAGCATTTGATTGTAATCAGTAAGACATTAATAATTGTAATTTTCTAAGGCTCGGTGTAATGTACCGTCAGCAGAGCAAACTTAATTATGACACATTTATGACCCTTCTTATGTACTCATACAAGGAAGAGGAAGCAAGGCATTGATACAAATTATCTACTGAATCAAAATTACATATTCTTCGTTTCTGAATTAAAGAATAGCTCTTTGTTATGTGACCTCTCTATTTGGTCATTGTTCCATAAGCTTCGGTCATCGGTCTTCATGGGGCTTTATTCAAAATGAAAATACAATTAAAGTATTAGAATTTTATACATCATTACAAAAAGAATTGAAAAAAAAAATTACATGAGTGTCCAATATTCTACTTAAACCTGATATTAAAAATTGCAGCAATACCCATTTCATATGAGGTCTGAATGTTTTATTAGTCTGAATACTCTCAGAAATTCAAAAATGTGCTTGCAATCTGGCCACAGCAGGGAAAATAATTGTTAGTTAGTGGGTACGAACAGAAAATGAGCTTTTTCTTCTGGATAAATAAATACAATAAAAGTCCCAGCTGGAAGAAAATCTAGTAGCTTTGACTAAAAAAAAACCCCTGTAATTAATGCAGTACCCACTGCGAGCACATTCAGGAAAGTCATATTGAGGTCATACCCATATTCATAATACTTCATTTTGATGTCATAAAATATATCTCATCTCCTTTTTGTAAAATAAATTTACTTTACTTTCATATCTTTTTTCGAAGGTCAAAAGTATGAATCAAAAATTAAAAACAGATATTCATTGACAAGATAAATTAGAGGATTTACATGGCTTTTGATCTTTCAAAACTTCTGGATTACTCAATCTACCCTAAAAAGCAGCCATGAAAGTAATACAACACTTAATTTACATGATTCTCAAAAGATAAACTTTAATTATTTGTTAGTAATAATATTCATCTGGGTGTGTTCTGGGGGGAATATAAAACGACATTGACACTCTTGTCAATTTTTTCACCCTTCCACAATACACATTCATATTACTCAGGGTTTTCTTTAAAAAATAATGTATATCTTGGTGCATCATATGCATTTAATCAGTGTAAAGGCATATATAGTACGAGTACTAATGCATTGATGTTGGTAAAGACATAAAGTGTCAGTTGTTAATGGCATTGCACATTTACTTCTCAGTAGGAATTTAGCGCAATGCCGATCTGCAGCCTAATACATGTACTAGCACTGGCTGTATCTAGTACTAAGTTTAATTGATTACTTTGACTCTGCGCCCAATAATGCTAAATTTAGTTGACTGGCTTTGCTGTTTAGCACTAATTTATCTCCTTCAGTTGAAGATCATGCATCCCCCTCTTGCACACACTCAACAAAATGTGTAAATGTGGCCTTTAATTCTTAACACCCAGTAAATAACAGCACCTAAGACATCTATTATTCACAAGACAAAAAGTGAGGTTACATAAATAATGGCTCTCTCACTCTCTAAATCACTCCCTCTTCTTCATATGGCAATGTGTGATGTACAATACATAATTAGGCATGAAAACTGCGTCCTTAAGAAAATGGGACAGTAGACACACTGTATACATGTATAAGGAGTTCCATTGATCTTATTCCTGACTGGTCTGCAGGTGGTAAGAGGTGTCCTATTGGGAAATAGACGTTGGTTGTTTTTTTTTCATGAATTAAGGCATGAATTCATTACCGTCTAATATACTTCATCCTAACCTCATTATCATAGAGAAGTCAACCTAACAAAGGAACAAGACTTTGGATCATCTAAAATATTGACCTCAGGGTCACACAAGGTCACTGTTTGGAAATTGACACTGTCTGTGAGCCAAATTGTATGCACAAATACTTGTTATTTCAATATACATGTATAAGAACTTGTTGTTATCCAAACATTTACATATGAACTATATCTTTTACATGACCTGTTCATCTTTGCAATGCTAAAAATTGCGTAATTATAGTTATAAAGTGGAAAAATGAAGAGAAAATATATTTGGATATCATTTTATTAATTGACAAAAAAGATCTAAAGATATAAAATGGCTAAATGACAAAATGATTTTGTATCTAAATATAAAAATACCCAATGGAGGTATACAATGTTGTAAATGTCAGGAAATCTCAGCAAATTATCAATAGGAGAATTTGCAATTCAATACGACCTTGCATGAATTTATGACTGCATGTACGTCAAGGTCATAACTGATCCTCAATTTCAACTTTCTCCACTATTTCTTCAGTGTATATCGTGCACTTTCAGAATACACATTATCAACAAAGTAGGCCATCGAGAACTTGTCCTTGATTTCAGATTTGAAAATTTTCAAAACTCATAAATGAGTCACCAAGTGTGACCTACTCACTACAGAACTGAATATCATTTAAAGATAAGCAAATATTGACATATCTAACGAGCACGGAGAAATTGGACATTATATCAATCAAATGGTTAACCTTTACAAACACTGTGTCACTGTAAGTCTACAAGTCTAAAAACAAAGTGAACACTCTTTTAAGTACAGGTTGTCACAATACGATGACCTTCAAACTTTGGTGGTAAACAATCAATTAAAACTTGTTTAAGTAACCAGTAGTTTTTCTATAAGTACCAATAATCAAATCTTGCTAACAAGCTAACTCTAATGACTAATTTCTGCCAGTTAAATTCTTTTTAGTGTCAATATTTGTTTTTCTCCATCTTAAGCCATCCCAAGAGAAGTAAAAGTAAATACTTAAATAGGGTTAATGGTCTTTCAATTGAAACCTATATCTAACTCAAATATCAAAATCATTATCCATATATTCAAAGCCAGCCCTTACTCAGATCCGTCTCATTCACTTAGTGTTTGCAGTGAACGTGGACATAGAAGAAATCTAGTCACAATCTTTTATGAATGAAAAAATGTGTAATTGAAACAGCATAGTAATCCCTTGCCACAAACTGGCAAAATATTCCATGCAATTTGTTGATTGATTTGGTACTTCAAATATATCAATTAAATATAGGTTAATTTTCTTGAATTACATATTTCTGGCTGAGTTAAATCAATGACAAACATGCCTATGAATATCAAATGGGTAAGTATAAGTCTGCAAAAAAAAAAAAAAAAAAAAAAAATTGCACTCATGTCTCCAAATAGCAAATCTAATATGAGAAATTTATTGATATATGTAAATATTAGTGAAAATCTTTTTAAAATATGACATTCTGGGAATTCTTTGTTTTGCGATGTGATCTATTTCTAAGGTAGGAATACATACTGATCAGTCTAGAATACATTAGCACAATTATCAAGAAAATGTTTAATTAAAAAAAGTCATTTGATTCAACTTACACATATCATTAATTCAGGAAATGGACAGAAACTTCATCATATTATCATAATATAAAATAAATCAACACATGAACATATATCCACCAACAATTTAATAGTGAACCTATAACGCAACTCTGAACTGGTATTAAATGATTGTCTTCCGTATTGGATTGGTGAAATTAAGAAGCTGTAATAGTGATACACTATCAGCTCTAATGTTTTTGATTCTATAGAGATTGCTGCGATTTCAAGACCTTTCGAGACCTTTATTTGCCTCATTTCCAACTGCAGTGAATATGAATGAAGGTTGATCTGGTGCTTATGTGGAACCCAACACCCAAATAAAGAAAAAAAAATCCCACAAAGAATGAGGACAAGAGACCTGTTGGCTACAATGCTCACCAATAGTTTAACACAATAAGCCATCTTTGCTAGGGTTTTTATTTGTCCCCATTTATCCCCATGGGAAGCAGAGTGGACCGAAAACCCTTGGCTAGCTAAGATGACAATAAGCTTAATATGTACTACATTTGTACCAAAATCTGTTGATGATTTGGCATCCTGATGTTCTGGAGACATCAAATCTATTTCAATCCATTAGAAACCACTTTTGTCATGTCAGATTCCTTCAGGGGTCTACTGGGGCACATTAATGTCTTGTTCGATGTCATCGCATGCGAACATTTTAGTAAAAAAAAAAAATAAAAAGCCATGATGGAATTTACCATAAATACTGCTTCTGACCACGACCAAGTTCTAATGTGGATTTTTCAATGTTCTATGTTTAAAAACAGAGGCCTAGACACAAACTCGTGCAGAAAAGCTTCTCATCAAATCAACCCATGGTGCAAACATGAACATTTTTAGTCCAAACTCTTTTCATATTATTGCCAAGATACAAAATATCTATTTTTATTTATAAGTGACATGTCCTTTGACAACACAAACTACACACAAAGCCAAGATTTTTGATACTCTATACAGCTGTTATTTTCGCCTTTCTACACTTGCTGACGGTTTCGCTCTGTTTTAAATTAGCCCTGACACAGTTGTGTTAAAAGAGAGGTAAGAGTAAAAACAGTTTCACCCATGCAGTCTTAAATTCGCCCACTGACAACGAGAGCAAAAGGAATGAAAATAAAACGGGGGGGGGGGGGGGGGGGGGGGGGGGGGGCGCAAATATTTCCCTGTGTTATACAGGTACATGTAGATCTACCTACGGTGCAAAATAATATGAAGCCTCGGTCTCATACAGTTCAAAAGCTATAGCCAATATCCATGCAGAAACTCTATTAAACCATAATGAGGTTATGATTAATTTTGACTTCTCTGAACACGTAATTACGCTCCCATTTCAGAACCATTGCTTTGTTTGGTAACTTGTAGCTGTTCTACAGAAGAAAAATCTATGCTACACAGAGAGGAAGACAGACTACAGACGTCTGTCAGGACAGGCAAGACTTTGACTCAGGTGAGCAACACAAATGTTCATTCTTTTGGATATGCAATTTACACCTGACATAAAACTAGGCTAATGTGCACTTTTTTCTATGAAGATTTATGTTAATATTCTTTTTATGCAGTCTAAACCAGATGATATCATTAAGAAATTGAGTATGAATAATCATAACCTCTTTATCTACTTTGGTTCAAATTTCAAGCATTTGAAAAAAAATCCTGTCAATGAATCTTTTTAGTATGAATGGCTACATTCATATCCTGGATACACATACTACATTGTGTGTATCTAGTCAGTCTATGTTGAACTTTTCCATGAAAAAGAACCCAATAGGTGATTCATAATTTACAAAATATCATAAATGAATCTTATTTTAATGAAATACACAAAAACCATAAACAACATCGCTTCCATTCATCAACAGCTTGTTAGTCATTGCCCACAGACAAGCTTAACATACTACACTTATCTGTATTCAAAGTCTCTTTGCATAAAAAAAATTGACAAAGTTGATTGAAAATGATTTGTTTGGAATCACACTGGGGCTCTTTTTCATATCCTCGTTTTGATCATCGAAGCAAGGAACGCACCTTCTCATTGAAGAAACGGAGCAACAATACATAACACCAGGACCCCCCTACATATATCATTCATCTATCAAAAAGCCTTATGTTACGTTTGAAATTACATCTCGACAGTTTTACGCATTTTATATCATTATACATGACACTAATAATTTCCATGAACGACTTTTTCCCAGTAGTTTATGTTATATAAAAAGATTCGTTTGTTGAACTGATGTGAACACCGTAAGCAAACCATTGAATTTGTTCACAGGTTAATAGTTTGGATTAGATTCACAAAACATTTCTAATGGCAGTATAGGTGAATATTGGAAAATGTAGGGGATCTGCAGCTTATCAAATCATCAGTTAACCATGAAGGACCGTGTTACTAAGATAACTTACAGATGATCAACGCCATTTGATTAAAAAAAAAACACCCAACAAAACAAACTCCCAAGTTTCAAGTTTTGGCTTTATGATTATCACATTATAAAATTTTATCATTTCTCAAACTGCGCATTATAGTTTGCTGGTCGTTAACCTTTTAAAAGTATAATTTATTACATGTAGATTAATATTTCGACTTCTTCAATAATTATTTATCTATACATGCACTTATTTATGGATAGCTACCAATATTGACTCTTATTACAGTTCCTAATAAACATCACTGATAATTCAGTTTCAAATCATTAACATATTCACCAAATACTTTCCATCTATTATGATACTGATGTATTATATACTCCCAAATAATTTATAATCCCCCCTCCTACCTCATAAATACCTTTTAATCCCCAACCCCCCAACATATAAAACAATTCAACCTTAAGATATATTGCTCACTCTACATTTATTTTCAAAGAACAAATTCATTATTATTATTGTTAATGCTGTGATCAATCTTAATTCCTCCTAAACACTTAAAAGTTAGGAATATACTTAGCCTGCAGCATTTTTTTTTTCACCTTGGGTGTGACCTTGAACTGCATCAGGTGTCACATCTTACTGTGATGGATATTTACAAGAAGTTTGATGAACATGTTTGGGAGACAAAAAGAAAAAAGAAAAGTTTTTTGTGTACTAGTGGGGCTCAATCCACTTAAAGCTTGAATGAATGGATGGACTGATGCCTTATAAACTGATAACAATTCCTCTTTACCATAGGCTGCATGCAACATTGATATCAAACTCTACTACAAACAAACGCCAGGTTTTCATTCACAGATTTTACATTGAATTGAAAACTAGTCTGCAAATTGACACAAGATTTTTATAGAAGGGTCTTCCCTGGAGAATGTTTGCATGTATTCAATATCTCATACACCCTTGCCTTAATGAATTGTATGAAGTTTAATACATTGCTAATAAGAGTAACATACTGGACACATGTATACACAGAATAAATACACAATGCTATAATAATAACATTTTTGTATACATCTTTTTAACTTAATATCACTTTTAGCTTTACAATTATTGTTACTAAACAATTTGTTTTCTCCCACAAACAGTATCATGAAGTTTTGAAAAGAATGAAAAACATATGATACATGGATTTTTCTCCCTTTTTATAGTTTTGAAATCATGAACTCAACTGAACCATTTCACATTATGACCCAATAACTTTTAATTTCAACAGATCAAGGTGCCTAGTTTAAGTCCATCTCAGCGTATTCACTGTTGACAGTTATAGAGATATATATTGTTTGTCAATGAATGTGATTTAGTGATTTCTGTCCTTCATGGTGCCTTATAGGTTATCCTAATTCATCATATAAAGATAGAAACTTTCTGATAACTATAGTTTCACATACCAGCATTGCAATGATTAATACCACAAGCATTTTTATTTCTATTTACAAAGAAAAATAAAAATTTGCACTTTCTAAAATGTCAGAAAGGTTGAATGCTGTAACATGAAGCCAAAAGGTGCAAGTTCCTTTCAAAAACCGAAAGAATCAGAACTCTTTAATTATGAAATCTTGACAATTATGAACAGTAAATAATTCAGAAGAGTTTCTAAAATTATTATATACCCTTGAATGACATCCCTAGAGATTTTTGATTGAGATAAAATTCTCTGTAAGATGCCAATAAGGTTACACAGTGCTAAAAGTTAGGAGGGGGTATTACAATTCCCAATTTCATCCCTGACAACCTGAAGTTCCCTCTAGCTGGAGTTTACTTAGTTCAAATGACTGCATGATCAAAACTTTCAAATTAGCTGAAAAATGTTCCTTTCCAAAATAGCGAAAGTCTGAAAAAGGTCAAAAGTGTTAATACACTACAAGTTACCACCAAGCACCTAATTACTGGTTCCCTGCCAGGATATACCGTTTTACTCCATCACAGTGTAACCTTGTCGAAAAAAATACAACACAAATGTCACCATTAAATCTTATCAATTTCTTTGAAGTGACATCCATTGTCAAAAACCAATCACTTACAAACAATTCCGAAAGTCTATATTTTCCCTCCATTGGTGTTGAATACTTTAATTACTTGTAATTTTAAGTTGTGATGGTCCTATCTCCAAAATTTGCTAATGCGCAATCTTCTTACTATAAACCACAGGAGTACATATAACAAGAAAATTAATATAAAAAAAAATGTATAAAATGTCCAATGGAGAAATTCAATGCTTGGACTCCCGTAATGGTTTTTAGCATGAAAAGCTATCATTACAAGAATGATGAAGACTTTTTTTCCCCTTGTGTTCAGAAACTTCTCCATTTAAAAACATCAAACCCCTGAAGTTTTATCACAAAGACAGGAGGATTAAGGTTGTGTTACAAAATAGGAACTTTCAACCTTATTCGCTTCCTCATTTATGGTTAATTAATTTTCAAGAAAAAACCTAGTTGAAATTTCTTAAATCATTTGCTACAGCATTCCAGTTTAATGATTCATAATTAATGCAATGAGACTGCACAACTAAATTTTGGTCAAAGATCCTTTCAAAATTTTCACCCATTACTTTCACTACATATAAATTCAGACTTTTGCAAAACTTGAAGAAAAAAATATTCAAATAATATGAATAAATTCATGAAAATCCCCCAAACTTTCATACTGTCTAAAATGACCCTGGGCTAGCTAGTTCATGTATTTCAACTTATCTGAAATTAAAAATCATTAGCATTGTGTTTTTCAATAGGTATTCATCATTACGCTCCTATCTCTCTAGTATCTGTTATCAGATAATCACATTTTTTTTCTTCAATGAATTGGACCCTACTACAACAGAAGGACCTGGTACCTAGCCCAAACGTCGCCATCAGAATAGATGTCCATCTGCCAGAACCATGAAAAACATGGCTTGATAATGACCACCTGGGCTAGAAGTGGTGTCCAAAAGACGAGAATTGTCACCAATTGTACGGAAGTTTTTCGTCCTCTCTTGAAGCATATGATCAATTCAACTCTTAAGCCCGCTTTTAAAAGGACTGCCAGGCCAGGTGATGAGAACTGTCAATGAAATCTAAGCAGTGCTACATTCTCCGCATCCGATGAACAGATTTCATATATTTATCACCAACATATATAAACTCCATTATATGGACCCGTTTTGGTCCGTACTCTTTTTGATTCCTTATCACAAGCTCAATATAAACAAGGTTCCAGATTCCTATAAATAACTTATGTACATGGACCCCACCTTGACTTCATCACTGCAGATCACATTATCTGCACATACTAAGGTCTCTTTAAAAAAAAACAACCTACACACCTCATCAGAATGTTTTAATTGTGCTGCTAAATCATCCATGTTACTGCAGAAAATAAATGTGAGCATTCTGACACCCTGACTAGTCTAAGCCCTGTCACATGTAAAGGCACTGTATAAACAACTTAATATTGCCGAGCTGCAAAGTCTCTCGTTTCCTCTTTCAATAAAAATTTATCTCTTGATGAATTTCTCTTTCTTAACAATACCGGTATGCAGATAGACACAAATTCATGCATCTTTACACAACCGGCAAATGAATTACTCACATTTTTGTTTTTATGTACATTTATACCATTAAAGCCCATCGAAAAACAGACATAACTGATATGACATAATGAACCAATTACAAAAGCAAATTTCTCTTGACCTTTAACTCAGAAGTGTAACTGAAATAATTTATATATGAAACTTAAAATACATTACCATTTGTAAGAGTATCGACTGAATAAATCCATTTTGAAAAAATCCACCAGGAAAAGTCCTCCAGCAGGTCCCCATTTTTGGAGTCTTATTCAGTTCCTTCCCAATTTCATTAATTATGCAATCACTTTTATAATTATCACATATTGGATAAAAAACGCAAGAATTCTTCTTTTAAAGTTCACTATGTCAAAAAATAAATCTGCAGTTAAAAACTCTTAATAAAAGTACAGTCACTCACGTAATTAGGAATTCCACTAAATATTAAATTCATTTTTCCATCATGAAATTTAAAAAATAAAAGAATTTAAAAAAATAAAAAGTTCCAGAACAAAATATTTCAGTTCAAATTCTGTCCACTTTCATGTTAATTGACCGTCTGCAGTTTACTATAGCCTGCCTGAGGTAACATGGTGCTTAAATCGTCTTCATTGACAAAACTACTTGTGGCTGGAACTCCATACAAACAAGGCAAGCTGTGTCTCTACCGTGTTTTCTAACAAGTGTTTTGCTTGAGTAACATTAACAATAAATAGTTATTGCTGAATGGAGAGGGCTCGTGGATTACAGAATTGATGTTTATGAAGCAGAAGATCCTCACAATCTACCTACACTTTTTATTGGTGTCAATTCAGATGGGAGATGGTATTTATATATGTATGTGTATACTATGGCATTGTCTAAATTCTGGATACAAATACTAAGATGCCCTCTATCTTGAAATAATACAAGATATTCAACACAATCATATCATAATACATGTACCCTCTGATTGAAATAATCTTCTATTTTAAACACTACATTTTCAACATCACAACAAATATTGTAACATTTTGATACTTATACTGTACCAACTAAAGAACAAGGTACGATTGTCTACATAAAAAGGCCCAAAAATTTTCTCTCTATAAAATGTGTCTGGAATTAAACTTAATCAGGGTTTTAAGAAAGTAAAATATATGTCAACAAAATCAGAATGATATTCCTAAATGGATAGCATTATGACATCACGAACAAGACATTTCCCGCCTTTTTCTCAAAATAAGCCTGAAAACTGTCAAATGTTATACAGATTATTGCTCAGGAAAAGATGTGCGCATTTGTTGAGCAAAATGAAAATTATATATATTGTGTATTATTTTAAGATGAAAAACATGCTTGAATATGAATTTGCTCGACGCATACGCTGTATGTTTTCTGAAAGAAAAACCACATGAATTTGTGGATATTTTCATTGAAAATGGCATTTTTGCAATTTTATGCCAACTTCAAGTTTTTGTCATTTGACACAATTCATGTTGCTGATCAAATGGAGCAAATTTTGGGTTTGCTAATCTTTTCCTTATTTGAATGCCAGGGTTTGAGCTCCAAGTGAAATCATCGATATTTTGGGCCAGATGACTTTAGAAACTGTACCTACTTCTTTAACATCTTTCTCTAATGCTGCTGAGTTTATGAACACCACTGAAAGGCACACTGTGATGGGAAAATACTTTGATTACTTGTAATATACTCAGTAAAGCTGATCAACAGACCCCCCCCCCCCCCCCCCCCCACACACACACACATACATGCAAGTTACTACATGCATGCACAGTCCATTTTAGTTATGAGGTTCATGAGGTATGTAATACACCCGTGAGGTTATATAGGGTGTTTTTATTTGTGACATATGAGACAGAAACAAAAAACTCCACACAAACAGATGCACAGACATGGCTGTACAAATTCTGAAACCTTATTGCATATCTAGAAGACACCACCAATTGTATTCCAAATGATGATTTGGCTACTGTGTAAAATGTTAAAGGATTTCTGGGAACATAATTAATGTAGAAAACATCATTCTTCAGTCCCCAATCCCCAAATTGCCTCTTTTATGAAAAAATTTCGAAACCCTATTGCACATCTACAGAACACCACTAATCAAACTCCAAAAGATGTAAAATGTAAGAGGAGTTCTGGGAACATGGTTTTGGTAGAAAGAAATGTAATAGCCCCCCCCCCCTTAATTTGGCTCCTGAATGAAAATTCTGAAACATTACTGCACATCTACAAAACACTACCAATTCCATTCCAAAAGATAAATCGTCTAATGTGTAAGATGTAAGAAGTTTCGGAAGAAACAGTGACATATAAAAAGATCAGAATAAGCACAAAATCCCTGAATTTTCTTTCAACAGTGCAAGTACAAATACTGCAATATAACAGAGCAAGCCCCAATCTTACCTTATTTATTTTCACTACAGACGTAATGAGAAGATGTCATCTGTCACAGGAGGAACAATCCATTCCTAAATAGAAGTCTCCATAACCAGGGTGTTGAACAGTACAAGTACATATCCATTTGCTGCACATGCCACACAGGGCAAATCTCCTCTCAATTTCAAATACAAGCATAAATTCACTTGCATCATATCTTCTTTCTACAAAAAAAAATAAATAATACTACTATGGAGTTTTTGATTGTTCCTGGTTGTGGCAAGTAAAAAGTAAGAAGTCAACCTTTACCTATTATAGAAGGTTGTATGGACATTACCAAGTTAATGAAGCAAAGAAGGGGAGAAAAATCTTTGGATCAACCAGAAATCAAATTAAGGACCTTTGCATTACTACATTAGTTAGGTGATCTAACCACCGAACTACCCAGGCCGATATACAAAGTATGGTAATATTAGTACAATACAAAATCTGATTGTATTTTGGAAATCATACAAGAATTCTTTATATTGATGAAATGAAAAAAAGAAATGCTTTAGAAAAATGACAAAAACATCACATATGACCATAAGTCAAATGTTTCACTGAATGTACATAAAAAAATTCCCTATACAATCATTTGTAAACCAATTCAGAGAAAACATGCTTTAGACTATTGATCTAGAAAATATACTCATGTGTCCATCCTGTTTAGGTCTGTGGTATATGTAGATAAGACTCTGAAGCTGATATTGGAATAATTCAACTAATCTGTCAAAATTCCCCATACCAAGGTAGACCTTCACCTTTAAACTTTCATACAATTCTTTCAAAAAGTCTCAAAATGTTATCTTATCACAAAGAAGGGATGTTAACCAGAAACCAAT
Source organism: Ostrea edulis (assembly GCF_947568905.1). NCBI lineage: Eukaryota > Metazoa > Mollusca > Bivalvia > Ostreida > Ostreidae > Ostrea > Ostrea edulis. Next base: position 72,289,633 of record NC_079164.1, on the reverse strand, counting down.
AAAATGTGTGACAGATGGATAGACAGACCCAAAATAATCCTATTTTCATGAATGTGGGGGAATAAGTCTCTGAAAGAAGAGCACCACAAGGTGGGGCATATCCCCCTGCAATTGATGTCTAAAAGCTTTTTCTAATAAGTACAATAGTGACCTTGACCTTGTAACCCTAAAATCAATAGTGTTCTTCCTCTTTTGACAACAAAGGTACTTGTGAAGTATCAAATCAATTGAGCAAATTAATGTGACCTTAAAGAGTGTTGAAAAGCTTTTTCTATGAAGTCCTATAGCAACCTTGGCCTTTGACCTTTTGACTCCCAAAATCAATTAGGTTCTCCTGTTTTTGATAACAAAGCTATATTGAATATCAATTCAATCGAGCAAAAGATGTGGCCTGTGGAGTGTCTACAAGTTCAGTATTACACATAATAACACACTCACACACATACTCACCCACACACAAACGGTCCCATTATTATATTCCCTTTCGATATGAATTGTGAAGGTATATATTAATAAGATTTTAACCCCCTGCAACGAAAAAAACACCAATACATTACATTTACCACATATGCATAATTAGTTTATCATTTTCAATTCATGGCAATTAATTGGAAAAATTAATTTTCATAATATGCAATTTTTTTAATATGTTCAGTATGTGTATTTCACATTTAGTTTCCCTTTTATTTGCAGGTGTACAAAATAAATGTATTCAATATACTTGGTACAGTAGAATTGGTTATTTATGCGGGGGGTTACGTGCGTTTTTCCACGTCTAGCATTACGTGTGAGGAAAAATTATGCAGTAATTGAATATAATATATATTATATCAAATATTTATAACTACATGTATTATATGTGTGGGGAAATTTATGTGCCTATTATGTGACCCTGTAATTAACGTAAATTCCCCCCCCCCCCCCCCCCCCCCCTGTGTAAATAAGCACTTTTACAGTAAATGCATTCATATTTCCAATTAAATCTTATGAATCTTTTTATCTTAATGACACCTTACAGAGCTTAAATTATGTGACAGTTTGTAACAATTGCTAACTGCATGCCCAGTTAACGGTGCTCTCTAAAAATACCCTTACCAAGCAAGACAAGTGACACAGTATTTGTTTTAGATACTGCCCTGTCTGGCAAATTCAGTCACAAACAGGTGTGATTATACCTGTGTTAAGGTGCCCCACACTACACAATATCTGAGGGAGCAGCACACAAACCTTATCTGACAATGACCTCAAGCGACCTCCAATGTTCTGCCATTGCATGCACATTATTGATCTAGGGCAGTCGGAATGGGTGTATCTTACCTCAGTGACCCAATACACACTACACTGCACAGAACGCGACAGTCACTGTCGCTTATTAAGAAAAACTACCATTGATTATTTGCCCCAAATTTCACTTGGACGTGTAGAAGACAGATAATAGAGCAGGTAAAGAACTTAAGCCCCTCCAATTAGACTTAAGCCAATAAAGACCCATGTTGATCTTGGTGGAGACATTGGAAACTCGTAATTTTGTTCCTTCCCATCAAACTTGATGCTCCACTTAAAATTTGACAAGTGTGTGAAATTTACACTCTAAACAGGTAAAAAGAAAAGGAATAATAAGTAAATAGATGAATTAAGTTTCTGTGTGGCAGGATTTACAGTTGAAGAGAAAAATTAATGGGGTAACACTGTATGACTCACGATACTTCAAACTTCTTTTTTCAAGATCATTCAAGGATGAGCGCATGCTCAAGGTAACACTTCCTCAATCAAAGGAGTATGGTGATAATAAAATCACTAAAATACATGGTATCGTAATTTCATATAAATTCCAATTTCTATCAAGGTTCTCAGAATATCACAATTACAAATAATCTGTCAAGAAAACTTCAATACATTTCTGATTTGGTACCAGTGTCACCACAAAAGAACAGCATAATCTTATGAGATTTGCATTTCCACTTCAAAATTATTGACAAATTAGGTAAGTTTGAACTACACTCATTAATTCTAATAACAATATTTTCTTTTCATCTATAGACCAGTCTCTCCCCCTCATTTCATTCAAATAACTGCAAAGATGGGTTGAAAATAATAGTTTATTCCCTAAAATAGACCTTGGTGACAAGGAGCTGATTGACAATGAAAAATTTATTGCATGTACTTTCATTTTTCTCCAATTTTAATGGAGGAAGCTCCCCAGTGGCTGAATTCAATCAAATTTTGTCAATGGTGAAATTTAGACCATCCTGCATAAAGGTCATGAGCAATAACTTCAAGAATGGTTCAACTATCAAATCTGTATACATTCATTTCATACACTCCTGGATTTTTTTTTTTAATTTGCGCATGTTCATCCAACTTCCCAGGAATCCCCTGGCAATCCTTCTTTACAGTAAATCAATCCTTCTTCATAGCAGCACATGCAATATATACCTTTGATCAGATTTGATAAATAAAATAATTCATATCTAATATCTCATAAATGACAATCTCCCAACTTTTTGGAAAAGATTTACCTAATGACTTGTATCAGTCATTAAATATTTAAACAGATGTAGTTTGACCAAACTAGGAACAAAATCATGAAATTACATGTATATATACATTAATGTAGTAATAAAATTTGTTGTGCTTCTATTTTTTCTTCTTCACCCTGCATGTTGCAATGACACGTAATTTGTCATTTTGTCACAAAAAATCTAATTTAATGAAAATTGCCCCATCCCATATATTTCAGTAATAATGCAAGTATTTAATGATTTCAAATGCTTTATACCCTCCAAACAGGCACATGAATATGTGATTTTGGTGATTAAATAATTATTGCCTTGCAAGCCAATTTTTCCTTTACACTAAAAGTGGTTATCTAACATAGTTTTATTGTTTCTCTTCTTTTTGTACATGGTAAATATTTTCATTAGTCATTAATATATATTCCCATGCCATTTAAGAGAATTTGAAAAAAAAAAAATGGTTGCCATCACTTTCATGGCCCCTTTAAAAGACTAACGGTTGTTCAAGCTATGTTTGATATGTACCTGCTATTCCTTGCATTGTATTAGTTCTTACCATGAACCATACCGACATAGGTTTAATGTATATGCATGAAATAATTTGTACCAAAATACATAATCATTTTCATTGTGACTTATAAATATATATGGCAAAACAGGATCGTTATAAATCATAAGCACAGCCTTCAAACATGGCCAAACATGATTGCATCCCATAAACCTACTAACATTAATTACAATTAAAAACCTACTTAATTATTCTCAATCAACTGCTTCTTTCAATGCAGTTTCCCTCCATAACTTATATCTCTCTTTTTCTTTGTTTGTAGCTATAGTATGTACCTTTCTTGAGGTTTTTTTTAATTCATATTTTTTTCTATTGACGATTCATTAAGGCATTAATTCATCATTATCATTTATTATCTATTGTACCTCAAGTACCACTGATTGATGGGATGAGCAAAATAAAGTACCTTAATTATTTTCTTAAGTGATATTTAAGAAATTAATTTCAGTTTTTTAAAATATACATGTGGGTGTTGCTTTACGCTTGCATACTTCATGAAGCGCATTAGTGCTTTATGAAAAGTATGTTGTCATAAAGTATTGTTTGTTCATTCCACCAACTCTGTTAAAATCATCTCATTCACAACAGTCTGATAGTGTTCAGTCCGGCCTGCCCAATGATGTCATTCACAGATTTCCTGAATAAATACAAAGGTCAGTTTCCTGACAGATTGGTCTAACATTATCAATGAAAATGTCAGTTATTTTACTTTTCTATCAAAAAATCTAATTTTCTTCCCATAAAATTTACATCTGAAAATTGCTGTTTTCAATTTGCGGACACCTCCTGCAGCCCCCTCTACCTTACAATGTCACAAAAGAGCAACGGACTCAGTTCTCACTCAACATAAAAGTCAGATCTAAGTTAGATCTCAATTACAAAATCCCTCTTAAGGTTCTGACCTATTCTTATTTTAGACGAGGGCACTGATCCTGGTAAATCAATAAATTAACCACACAATATACATACAAATGAATGGAGCTGTCATTTATTGCAGATACTGATCTCCTTTTATGGCAAGCAGCACCTTATGTTGTCATCTGGAGACAAGCTCCTGCCAAACTTGAAATCTACTACATCAGCTGTTTAATAGACTGGACACCTATAATAGAATAAAACTTGTAAAAAATCCGGTCACAGAAAACATTAATGCAGAACAGAAAGATGACTTTTTTGTCTCCTCGTGAAATGTCAAGTTTCCTTCTTATCAATGACATTTACTGACTTTGAACATTCATTCAATATGCTTAAAATAGTTTATTCATTTACAAAATATTACTCTTTAACACCAAATATTACTCTTCTAACTGAATGAAAATGTGCTCGCTGACCCCTCTCTCGAGGAAGCAAATTCGTACTTGACCTTTACCTCATAATCCTGTGACCTTGACATCATTCAGGGACACAAGTTTTTGTCTGTGGTATATATTTCTATCTTTACTGTTACATTTGTAATAATACAAATGTTAAATTAATGTAAAAGTTGAATTGTGGACAGACAGACAAAACAGACATGCAAAGTTGCCAAACACACAAACTAAAAAAAATTTCCCCCCCAAATTTCAGTCTCAGAGGAATAAAAAACAAAATGACGAACTGATGACAGTTTTGTCATGTTTGTGCAGTTTCTATGGAATAAAGGAGTATAAAAGCACTACTGGCATGGAAACAGGAATAACATCTGTATCTTGGGCTATTTGTAGGAAAGTAAATGACATCTTTAATCAGCAGGTATAAATCTGCCCCAATCTAGACAAGACATGTTTATACAGGGATGTATGGAGAAACAAGGACCAGCAATACTTTATTGCAAGCCAGCGGTAAATTTTAAGATTTTCTTATTCCATTTTGATCAAAGAAATATATTATCTGCACTTTTGATATAAATCCCCATGTTTGCCATCCTGCTCAAACATAATACTCAACAGAAAATGTCACTTCAAGCTGCAATCATTTTAACTCTTTTGCACATATCTGCCCAGAAGCACTGTGTACAGATACGAAATCCACACTTTCTGTTAAATTCTATAGCTTATTACACTTCCAATCAATAGAGTTAGGCAAATGTATTTAGCTTAAGGTTAATATTTATTTTTCAAGAAGCTGTCTCTTTTTTATCTTTTCAAAATTTAAAGTTCTCTCTAAATTAATTTATGGAAATACCCGGTGTATATCATAGCCATAGAAATAGATATTTGTACCATAAATCTTGAATTGCTACAGGGTAAACACCTGGCTATTTCACTGCAACAGATGATCATTCAGAGTCTAAAAAAGATTTCACAAAACACAAATAAAGAAAACATAACAATCTTTTACAACAGCAAACCATAATACTTTAATATCATGGTACATTATCCATTTAGGACCTTTATGTAATCTCATCTTATGCTTGTCTGCACAGCTTTCAAGTGATATTATTTGCATATTTTTAATTACTTCTCTAATACAAATATTCATGTGCAGCATCTCATGACATGCACTCACACATCCTCATCCATTACTTATCACTGTCACTGGTAAATTCATACATACATTAAACTTTTTTCAGTCTGAAATACAATAAGTTCATAAAGTAAAATTACACATCATTTAGTTTACAAATTACTGCTCTACAACATGCAACAAAATATTTTTCTATTCAAATACAAGTTTAATCTAGTTTAACCAGTTTATCACAAACTTTAATGCAGCATATCCGTCTCAAAAGGCTTGAAACCCCAAGCAGACATGAATTACAAAAACATTTGATATGGGTGGAAAGTGGAGGATATGTACAATATTTCAAAATTGAAAACTTTTAAATCTACCTTATTCAGTTAAAAATGCAGTTTTAGTAGAAAATTATCTGGAAAAAAAAGATTAAAATCTCTGCAAGACTGGAACAATTAGCAGTCAACTGAGCTGTCCATAAAGGCAATAAAATAAAAAAGGACAAGGAATATATTCCCCGATATTCATTTTGCTTATTTTGTGTTTCAAATTGAAGCAAGTCCTTAAAACGATATGTTATTCCTCGTCTCCATTTCATAACGAAATTCTTACTTTTTTGTTGTCAGGTCAGATATTTTATCATATCACTTTTAATTTCAATTTAAAAAGTTTAATCTGATTTGTGTTAAATACAAAGAACATGACTTTATAGTATAAGAATGACCCAATTTTGAATTTCAGTTTCATGATGTTCTTTGCATGTAATGCAACACAATATTACAAACACCAAAAACCTATTGATAATTAAATTTGTTTTAAATTTTGATTTAACCCAAGGAAAAAGTACTAACCCTATCAAAATTGATAGAAAATAAACAAATTGTTGTTTTATATTTGATTAAGAAATTAGTTTGATTCATAAATTCCTGTAATCTGCAACTTATGTCCAGGGATCCGTGTTTGCCCAAGTCTTTATTTTGCATTAATTTTAGGAATTATGAGATTGATCTCTGTTCGTTATCTTCACCTTTCATACAACAAAGGAAAGTACTTTTCTGATTAAAATGTGATTTATCAAAATTCTGATTGCAGGGTTTGGATAAAATGTGAAAAATTACAATTTTTCTGAATTTCGACAATTTTATTTCAGTTTCTTTTTAAAATATTTGTTTTATTAATAAATATATCTTCTTTTTTTTTTCCCCGACACGTTTCTTGAAGATTTTCAAACTAAATTTAAAAAATATCAACGAGTAACATATTCTTTTTCATAACTATTTTTTTTATTTCAAAACGTAGATCATCTATCATCTTAGCATGTTTATATAGATATTTATATCATGAATCAAATCACAGTGAAATTTGCAAATAAAACACCTGTTCTATATTATTCTGGAAAAACCACAAAAAATTAGCTTCTTTGTAACAAACATGTGGCCTGTACAAATATTTTTTCTTTTAAATTGTGACCTTAACTTCAACAAAATGACCTCAGTCAAGGTTACACCGTAAGGCCATTTGTAAACTTTAATTGTGCCAAACATACATGTATGTCTTAACTTGTGTTTATTAGTGATCTTGACCTAGGCCAAAGTGATATTCAATTTGGCCTAAGTAGTGATGCATTAATTTTTTGGTGTTAAGCAACCCTAGTGTACGAGCTGGATGTTCAGAACCTCCTGACCCTGGGTATCAATAACTGGGTAGAGATCGAGACCCCCCAACCTTGTAATAATCATGTATTCAGATTTAAGCTAGATATTCAGGAGCAACATTTAAAAAGCACCACCTTAAAAGACTGATCCACGGGGCATGAATTTCACAATTTAAGCAAAGGTCTTCATGTTCATTGTCACTAAGCACTCAGTTTATGTGTCAGATGTTAATCAGCATTTTTTCTTCTATTTAATGCATTTTTATCCGGTGATCTACATTAACCCTCTCCTGGAGAATGGAGTCTGAACCCCTAGCTAGTATTTTTCACAATTCCATGCTCAATCTAACTACATACCCAATTCAAGAGTAAAGAGGATTTTTAAAAAAACATTTATTGCATTTTCACTATGCCATCCTCCTGCCCTGGAGTCTGACCCCTAACCCTGGGGTCTCAAGGATTACATATGACAAATTGTACTCGTGCAGTTCTAGAATTAATGTCTAAAAGGTATTGTGTTTCTTGTATACTCCAAAGTTAATCATTAAACTCTTAATTTGGCCCCATCCTGGCACCCGGGTCCATGGTTTGAACAAACTTCAATTTATACTACAAGAGGATGCTTGCATATTCATTGTAGTAAATATCCTTTCCAAAGCTATAGTGAAAAAAATGTGTAATGGCCAAAAACAGAAATTGTGACTGAACCCTGCCCAACATATTTGAAATAGAGAAAAAAAGAAAACCAAAAAGAAGTCTTTCGCGCATACAGGCTTTCAAGTGACATCTTGCAAAAAATAAGGGCCATTTTTAGGGCAAAATTATCAAAAAATGAGGGCCCTTTTTAGGATTTTTAAGGGCTTTTTAGACAAAAATAAGGATTAAATTTACAAATCAATAGGAAAGAAAAAATGTTTTACTCACCATTTGCAAGAGCAATAATACAAAAACCAGTGGTCATCAACAGCCATATTCGGCATTCAGCACAAACCACGATATAATTCAGGTGGACTCCCATGGCTCACAATCAATGCTGAATATATCTGATAACCATCAAGATGTCTTCTGAGATGTACATTTAATCAACATATTCATTTTCTGAAAGTATACTAAGACTGAATTTAATAAATTCCAACACTTAATACTTTATGTAAAATTTATTTAAACTTTCAAAATGTAGGAATTTCAAAAAAAAAATAGGGCTTTTTTAAGATTCTAAAGCTCAAATAAGGAAAATAAGGGCTGTTGTAGAAAAATAAGGACCCGCGCTTGAAAGCCTTTGCATACTTCTTATGGGAGTAACCCCTGTGCCAAGGCCATTGGACACCAGAGGACCGATCCAATTCTGTAGGATATAAAACATACTTTTCCTTGATGCAGAGTATGTATTGATACAGTGGTTAATAAATTTTTTTAAGGATATTTTTTCTAACCCCCCCCCCCCCTTTAGCTGAACATTCTTCAAAATCTCCTGCCTTTGAAAGGATATACATGTATTGTGTGGTGTGTTTTTTTAAAGAAGATTTCAAAATCAAATTCAGATCTCCGATTGTGGCTTGATCCAGCTTCAGAAGTCACAACTTGAACAAACATCAGTAAATAAGGAAGCTTTCACGCAAGTTATAGTTTATCTGATCCAGTGGTTCTTGAGAAGACTGTTCATACAGCACATCCTGTTTTGGAATCATTCCCTCTTGTAAGGGGTATGACCCTTCATTTGTTTAATGGCCAACACCCTAGAATGAAAATAATCTACATGTAATTGTATTGTGGAGAAGAATTGTAAACAGCAACGATGACAGCTAGCAGACAAATTTTCATGAGAAAAGATCATTTTGAGCCTTCAACCTGAATTAACAAGAGTCTTACTTACATAGTATAGTACATGTACATTGCTTAACTACATCTCCAATATTCTACATCATGGTGAGGGAGATCTTGTACCATGCAACCTGAAAATTAATCATTTAATGACTGCCCTAAACAAAGATACAATGAACACATATACTGAAGACAATCCATTGTTTTATAACTATCCCTTGCAAAAGGTGCACTGGTGCATAATTAAAATGACACCAAAATATCTTCCAGTTTCAAAAAACAATTTTCCAATGAAAGAAACCTTCCATAAATGAACTTGAACTAAAGGTCAAGGGTAACTGATCACCATGCACGATTTGGCATAAATTCAGTTGATTGAAACCAGACACAATGATTTTTCTTCTTTCTCAATTGTCATACATTTACTTACACTAATATCAAGTGAAACAAGATTCTAGAAGCTAAGAAAGAGATTCTAGAGAAATATTAAACCCCATGCATAATCACCTTGAACATGTAGAAAAGATTTTAATAATATGAACAAATCTTAATACCCCTTTTCAAACGAAAGTAAGAAACCAGTCTCCAATATGATATAGAGTAACCTTGATGCATAACCCATAGTGCTAACACACAATCCTATGATTAATCATCATGCTCAATGGCTATCTATCATATCACTTAATACAACACAATATCTCCTCTTTCAATGTGACACAATTCATTTATAATTATGGTTTGAAGTTTGTGGGATATGAGATCTAGAATTTAACAGTCAGAATACTTGGATACCATGTAACGCTTCTAAAAGAGATAATAGATTCAAAGAAAATATCTATTTTCTTTTTAAATCACATGCTAACTAGGTGTTAAGTTACATGGCCATTCTTCATATAGTAACATGCATTACATATAACAACAAGAGGCCCAGGGGCCTTATAGGTCACCTGAGTATCATGTAACAACCTTCCAATGTTTGAATTAGGTTTGTGTTTAAATATAAAAATCTTACTTTTGGATGGAAGAAAAATTGAATAGCTATGTGGTCAGCCCTGCCTTTATACCAGAACCCCTCACCCAGGGGCCATAAACTTCAGTTTTGAAAGAAGCATCCTTGATCATCATTATCATACTATTAGTTTATCTACTTAATACCCAGCAGCAGAGGAGAAGATTTTCAAAGAAATAAAATGCATTTTCACTATATGATCAATAGGGCCCCACCCTAATACCAGAACCCCTGACCCAGGGGCCATGAATTTCACAATTTTGAAAGAGGCATCCTTGCTCATCATAACCATGCTATTGGTTTGTCTACTTAATACCCAAGGACAGAGAAGAAGATTTTCAAAGAAATAATGCATTTTCACTATATGACTTATAGAGCCCCACCCTAGTACCAGAACCCCTGATCCAGGGGGCCATGAATTTCACAATTTTTAACAAGAGGTACTGTGAGCAATGCTCACTAAGAATACCCCCCGCTTAACCCAATCTCCCAAAGGGTGTTGGTAATCGGTATAAACTACCTCTTTTCTGAGTGTTGCTACTTCGATGTCCAGTGCGCATGACCTTTGACCTTTTGACCCCAAAATCGATAGGGAACATCTTCATCCCATGGGTAGTCCATATGTATGATATGGTGACTGTAGGTGGAAAGGATAACGTTTTAGAGCCCGGAAACCATATTGCTACTTCAATGTCCAGTGTGCTTGACCTTTGACCTTTTGACCCCAAAATCGATAGGGAACATCTTCATCCATGGGTAGTCCATATATATGATATGGTGACGGTAGGTGGAAAGGATAATGCTTTAGAGCCCGGAAACCATTGCGTCTACAGACGGACGGACAGCCCGATTCCAGTATACCCTCCCACAACTTGTTGTGGGGGTTATAAAGAGGCATCCTTGCTCATCATTACCATGCTATTAATTTGTCTACTTAATACCCAGAGACAGAGAAGAAGATTTTCAAAGAATTTCTACATTTTCACTATATGACCAATAGAGCCCCACCCTAACACAAGAACCCCTGCCCCAGGGGCCATGAATTTCACAATTTTGGTAGAGGGCTCAACGCTCATTATAATTATGCCCACAGTTTGGCTTCTTGATGTCCAGGAGTAAAGAAGATTTTTTAAAATTACACTCATTTTGATGGTTTTTGCCCCACCCCTCAGGCCCCAGGGGGGCAGGGACCACGAATTTCACAATTTTTGTTCCCCTCCACCCACAGATGCTATATGCCAAAATTGGTTGAAATTGGTTCAGGGGTTTCAGAGAAGAAGCTGAAAATGTTCAAATGTTAACGCACGACGCACGTCGCACGACGACGGACAAAAACAGATAGCAATAGGTCACCTGAATGAATTCAGGTGACCTAATAAATGTGGACTCTTCGACTCTATAATTACTATGCGTGGTTTCCCATCCTTTTAACAGTCCAATATTTGTTATTTACCCTCTGAAGCTAATGCACTTTACGGCATATACATTGTATATATAGTACCAGATATGCTTTACTAATAAATTTCCATTTTAAAGGCAATTAACAAATTATTGAAAGCAGCAGAAACACTTATAGTTACTGCATAAAGTTACATGCAGTTGCAAAAGGAAAACAAGTTTCTTCAATACAGAAACCATTCAAAAACAATTTTGATAATTCAAATATCAATTCTTCCAAGACAAAGCCATGGTGTTTGTGTGTGTGACCACTTTCATGTCATTTTTTGAAGATGTCACATTCAATGTTTTTGCAAAAACATTGTGCACATGAGAGAACATGATTTATTTTTCTATTATTAACCAATTTTTGACAGATACATATAATTATGCATTAACAATAATAATTAATCTTTATATTTATACCAAAATGTGCAATTCTTCATCAAAAGTCATTCATTGATTATGTCACATCACTTTCTCTAACTGTGCACCAAAACTCTTCATAAAAAATGCATACTTGGCTTTGAAACATTTTCAGTGCATGAATTTTCAGAAGTTTTCAAAAAGTATTTCATATTTTGGAACATAATTTCTTTAGAAATAATGGGCAACTTAAGAGAGAAGGCATAACTGTCAATTTATGTCATAAGAACTGTTTTGAATTCACAAACAATATACAACACTTATATATATAATTATGGAAATTATTGACTTCGTTCAAATATTTCCAAATATGTGCATGCTATTTTTCATAATTTCAGTGTGCCATTATAATATAAGCAAATTTTCAATGAGTCATTCAAAACTATTTTACAAAGTGGAAACCTGCTCAACTTTTATGTTTATTTCAATTAAATAAAAAAGGAAAATAAAAAACATCAAAAAGAAATACTGAAGATGTAGACCTATATACTCTGAATAATGGGAAAATTAATCAGCATAGAGTCAAATGTTATCTTTAAAACAAAATGTTCCAGATCACCTTGTGAAACCGAACAACATATATTGTACAACTGCCTTAACAATAAACTGACATGTTATTGCAATGAGATTAAAAGCAGATGCATATATTAAATTCCCTGGTGTCCTCGTCTCTACCTGATACAAAAATTGTGATGTAGTGCATACGTTTCACACATGCATTGTACTTTTTATTGTTTATCCTACAAACATCAATAGAGACACCACATAAATCAGATAGAGTGCACTTTTCCAAATTAATGGTGACAAGTTACTGCACATTGCCCCTTGTGAATCATGCACAATTTGGTAAAACAACCCAATTATATTCAGAATGCATGTATAATTGTCAGGCAATTTCATCTCCCCACCCCAAACTACTGACATTCACATGAATAGTGAAACTTTCCACAGATTGCAATGAATAGGCATCAAAGAAGTCCTAAAGATTTTGGGGATTATCTGTATGCAAAACAAATTCGTTAAGATGTTGCTCCATGTTGTACAGGTGTTTGAGCTTAAGAAGTAAATCCATGCATGTCATCAGGGTAGTATCATGTTAGATTAATAGTGTTTTAATTAGTTACCTGAGCATATGTTGAAGAGTGAATTTCAATGCAGTAATACATTATAATCTTTTCAGTGTTCATAATCTTTTTTGCTTAGTAGAGATACCTTTGTGAAAAATATCATTGTTTTTTAAAATTATAACTTTACCATGTTTAGGACTTCAATTGAAAGTAGATAAAAACAGGTCTTTTAACAGTGACTAGTCCTAATTTCCTAATATTGCAGGTGTTTAATAAAGACCAAAAGCCCCTGCCACCTCTGAACAGCAAGTTCCTTTCATATCATTTTTCATAGGGAACACGAAAGTCTAATAAATCAACTTGAATTCTTCAATCTTAGCAGGGATATGTATACAAATAGCTGCAACTTAAAAGACGACTTAACAATGTTTTTTGTTTTCCTTTCTTTATATATTATTTGATTAAATCCACAACTTCTTAATGTGCAAATCCCAACAGGAAAAGGAGCAAAGGAGTTTTCTATAGGTCAGCCTGATCTCTCTGTTTATCAGAATGCTTGTCTCTTTCAGTTCCATGTAGGTCATTCTGTCCAAATCAACATGTACTGAAGGAGAAAGTTTGGATCACGTTTCTTATCTAACCAGACCCATGAAAGACAAACTTGTTTCTTTATCAGTCCATCTGCCTGCACTTCATGTTGGATTGCTTGACATCAATTCCGATTTGCGACAAAATAGTTGAAGCTTGTTTGTTTCTTTAAATGTCTCCAATCGGTTGTAAAATTAAACAGGTGTTACACACCTTCTGGCAGATAATACTGACCACCAAATGCAAATTCAATTTCTTTTTTCAATCCTTCTGCTTCTACTGTTTGGCTTCACAAAAGAAAACATGTAAATAATATATCATCAAGGATGGTATGTAAGTGAATAATACATGTGCGGTTTACATTGCACCATTGACAATATTGATATTGTAAAGTTTCCAATTTCCATTTTTTGGGGGCAACCTTCAACTGTGTGCAAATAACCCTGAAATTAGCACAACCTATGTATGATACAAGTATTGAGTTTAATTTTTATAACTTATAAAATACACTACATAGAAGAATTTGGAAGACTGCACTAATTTTCCATTAAGAATATCCCCCCACCCCCATCATCCCAATACAGTGCACCTATATTAAAGCTTCCATTACCCGATTAATCTAAAACTAAATCACAAAATTGACCTGGTTCATTCACTGTACGGAATTGCTCAGCAATTTCATTCAGTCAGCCCACCCTAAGCAACTCAGCTACCCCTTAGTGTGTTTCTGAGATATATAGAGGTGCACTATAAAATCAACATTACCCACACCTTCAAACCATTTCGTCAATTCATGACCATGTCAAGTGCACCACCCAGGAAGATTTTTCTAACCTTGCTTAAAGTACACAAAGCATTTGTCAACCCTGTCATATGGGCACACAGCCCACTGTAAATATGGACATCATCCAACTATTGAGGGGGGACTTCTGAATGGCAATCAAAACATCAATATCTACTTAAAAAGCACAAGTTTTTTTTTTGTTGGCTTTATTTCCTTTTTCCCGTTGCCACTCTTCATTTGTACATATCCATTCATTCTCAGTTCACATGTACATGTAGCTAATGGTTAAAACAACCAAAGTTTCCCTAGTATGCACATTTCTTACAATATCATAACTTTCATATTATACAAAAACTTTTGCACTCCTCTACATCCGAGATATACATTACATGTACTAGTAGTAACATGATATTATAAGCAGCCTCGTTTGTCAAATATTATATTTCCACAGCGTTTCATTTTACTCCCGACTCCACTGAAGCATCGTTCTAAATGTATAGATAATGGTGCCTTGTTGTCAATCACTGTAAGTTCTTCCACAGTTATCACTCGTATATAATTTTGTAAAACCATAAAATCAAGAACTGATCCACGTTAAAAATCCCGCAGTCAAACTCACAACACAGAAGTCTCGTTCTTATTTGGGGCGTTTGAATCCACCTCCTTTTGCTTTCTTTTTTGCAGATCCTTTTTGTTCAGCTTGCTGAAAATGATGAGATAAAGCCTTTATTACTAAATAAACATACATGTAGGTTATGGTAAAAATATCTGGGCATATTTGTCATATTCTCCCAAAAATGTATCTGTATGAAGTTTGATGAAGGAATTCCCAATTGGTTCGTTAGGATAAAAGCAAAATCTGGTGAGGTCAAGGTCGAGGAAGGTACAGATTTATAGTACCGACTGTCCAGTAAGGGCTCTGCTACACTAGGTTTGTTACAGCGAGGCGACGATGGTGGTATATTCTTGGATCCCCTGGGAACGGGGAAAGGTCAAGGTCATTTTTAAGGTCACTGTTAAAAATCTAGATATAGTTGTCATGCTCTTTTCAGATGTATGAAGATTTATGACAATATCTTAAATAAGCTACTCAGAAATTAAATATATGCATAATCTATAAGTGTGATGTCAAGGTTGAATATCCATGTCAACTTTAATTTGCATATTTGGCACGAGTCACCAACCTCTTCGCGATGCCTTCATCCAACTTCAGATGTGTGAAAGTCCTGCTGTACAATGTTTTGGAGTTGTATTATATGATATGTGGGAGTCCTACTGTGTGATGTATTAGAGTTGTCTGACGTGTTTCATACCGATTGTTAGTCCGTTCTTGGCACACTGATTTTGAATGCGAATAATTCCGTTTACCTGATCAAGATATAGGACTCATGGCGGGTGTGACCGGTCGACAGGGGATGTTTACTCCTCCTAGGCACCTGAGTCCACCTCTAGTATATCCAGAGGTACGTGTTTGCCCAACTATCTATTTTGTATTGCTTACAGGAGTTAAGAGATTGATCACTGTTCGTTATCTTCACCTTTCATTGGAGTTGTATTATATGATGTGTGGGAGTCCTGCTGTACGATGTATTGGGAGTTGTATTATATGATGTGTGGGAGTTGTATTATATGATGTGTGGGAGTCCTGCTGTACAATACATGAAAATACTGTTGTATTTGTATGATGCATGGGAGTACTATTGTATGTTTAGAAGTACTTATGTACAATGTGCCGGATGATGTGTTGGGGTACTATTTAGTGATTTGTGCTGCAAGATATGTGAAAGTACTATAGTAAGATGTGTTGGGGTACTATTTAGTGATTGGTACTGTAAGATATGTGAAAGTACTTTTGTATGATGTGTTGGGGTACTATTTAGTGATTTGTGCTGCAAGATATGTGAAAGTACTATAGTAAGATGTGTTGGGGTACTATTTAGTGATTGGTGCTGTAAGATATGTAAAGGTACTATTGTATGTTGTGTTAGGGTACTATTTAGTGATTTGTGCTGCAAGATATGTGAAGGTACTATTATATGATGTTTTGGGGTACTATTTAGTGATTGGTGCTGTATGATATGTGAAGGTACTATTGTAAGATGTGTAGGGGTACTATTTAGTGATTTGTGCTGTAAGATATGTGAAGGTACTATTGTATGATGTGTTGGGGTACTATTTAGTGATTGGTGCTGTAAGATATGAGAAAGTACTATCATATGATGTGTTGGGGTACTATTTAGTGATTGGTGCTGTAAGATATGTGAAAGTACTATTATAAGATGTGTTGGGGTACTATTTAGTGATTGGTGCTGTATGATATGTGAAGGTACTATTATATGATGTGTTGGGGTACTATTTAGTGATTGGTGCTGTAAGATATGTGAAAGTACTATCATATGATGTGTTGGGGTACTATTTAGTGATTGGTGCTGTATGATATGTGAAGGTACTATTGTATGATGTGTTGGGGTACTATTTAGTGATTGGTACAGTAAGATATGTAAAGGTACTATTGTATGATGTGTTGGGGTACTATTTAGGGATTTGTGCTGTAAGATATGTGAAGGTACTATTGTACGATGTGTAGGGGTACTATTTAGTGATTTGTGTTGTAAGATATGTGTAGGTACTATTGTATGATGTGTTGGGGTATTATTTAGTGATTTGTGCTGTAAGATATGTGAAGGTACTATTGTATGATGTGTAGGGGTACTATTTAGTGATTTGTGTTGTAAGATATGTGTAGGTACTATTGTATGATGTGTTGGGGTACTATTTAGTGATTGGTGCTGTAAGATATGTAAAGGTACTATTGTATGATGTGTAGGAGTACTATTTAGTGATTGGTACTGTAAGATATGTGAAGGTACTATTGTATGTTGTGTAGGGGTACTGCTGTAAGATATGTGAAAGTACTATTGTAAGATGTGTAGGGGTACTATTTAGTGATTTGTGCTGTAAGATATGTGAAGGTACTATTGTATGATGTGTTGGGGTACTATTTAGTGATTGGTGCTGTAAGATATGTAAAGGTACTATTGTATGATGTGTAGGAGTACTATTTAGTGATTGGTACTGTAAGATATGTGAAGGTACTATTGTATGATGTGTTGGGGTACTATTTAGTGATTTGTGCTGTATGATATGTGAAGGTACTATTGTATGATGTGTAGGGGTACTATCTAGTGATTGGTGCTGTATGATATGTGAAGGTACTATTGTATGATGTGTAGGGGTACTATTTAGTGATTGGTGCTGTAAGATATGTGAAGGTACTATTGTATGATGTGTAGGGATACTGCTGTAAGATATGTGAAGGTACTATTGTATGATGTGTAGGGATACTGCTATATGGCATGTGGAAGCATTATTACAGGACTACGTCACCTTTCTCTTTGTTGTTGATGTGGACACAATAGAGAAGAACGAATCTAGCCTTCCTTGTGTTGTTCCCTGTTTGGCTTTCTGTAATTTCTTTATTCCATTTCTGATCCGGTCTTCACTACAATAAAAATTTCATTAGACATATAAAATATCAAGAACTACTCAAAGTGGAGACACTAATCAAAAGGAGACAACTCTTTTACATACTTCTGACACATTGGATATATTGTAAAGTAATACATTTATCGCTCCTATTATCCATACCTGAAATTTTTCTGATTAACCATGAAGTCAATAAGTCCCTCCTCATCTGGTTCTGACCATTTTAACTACACAAAAGAAAAACAGCAAGAAGCAGGCTGTACAAGTAAACTCAAATTCATTTTTCTGTGGAATTTTTTAAAATCCATAATAGAACTGTTAACAATGTATCATTTGAAATAACACAATTTAATCATTGAATTTCACAGAAAATGCACTTAGGGCTGTTCCAGAAATGATCAAATGGGAGGGTCGGGCGGCAAACGATATTTTTTTGTGTGGGTGGTCGTATTTTTTCATATTTTATTTGGTCCGTGGTTGGACTGTTCAAAATTTTTTTATTATGGGTAGTGGGTAGTTTCTATTGTTTTTTAATTTTGTGCCATGTGGGTGTTGAGTTTTCAGAATATTTTTATTGTCGCTCTTGTCGTGTTGGTTACAAAACGTCGGAGGGAAAATTGAAAACGTGCTTTCGAAATGCTGCTTTTGAAATCGGAAATCGGAAGTAACATAGAACTATTCAAGTTGTCGCTCTTTATAGCACATAACTTTCTATTTCCATTACGGTACTCTTCAAATTAGAGGTGCGTTTAGTAGGGTCCCTTGGGACGTGATGGCGTCGAACTCTGTAGATTATTACAGTTTACAGTGCATCGATCTTGGGAATATTTTGAAATCAATAGGTATTCCGTTTTCTAATAAAAATAGGCAAACCTTGATTGATTTATGCGAGGGTACCGATGCGTTGTATTTATCAGTCAGTGTGATGGTGATATAGAGGCCTCCATTAGAAGACGAACGATTCGTGGAAAAACATATCCATACCCATTTCATGATAATAGCATCGCTTGGACTCCCAATCTTTCCAACATTCCCGCCATAGACGCCTTTGATTGTTTGTTGATGTGACATCGTTTCTTCAGAACTACTGTGATATAATGTCGTACAGGCATTACCGCGTCATTGACTACTAGAATGTTTGTCCCGAAAACCTCGCGAGATTTGTACTGTTTTCATTTTTTAAAAATATTTTTGTGGTGGGTCTGGTTAGGTTATTTATAATTAGATGGGTCATTGTAAAATGAGTTTTATCAATTTGATGGGTCATGGGGCAATTTTTTATTTTTTTTTATGGGTGCTTGGTATATACAAAAGGTGCCCCCCCCCCCTTTTATTTATTTCTGGAATAGCCCTTATGGATTAAAAATCACAAATACCCTCTGTTGGAGAAGTACAACATTTGCATATTTAATGTGATTTATTCACTTAATACAATCCCATTCCATTCTCTATAATGAAATAGAACAAGTTTTACAGCTAGCACTAATTTCTCCTGATTTTATCATAATAAAACTTTATTGCAATCTGAGCTGCTGATGCACTATTTTGGCATAACCATGACTACACTCTGCTGAGTGCTTGGACAATGGATAAATAGAGCATCTGTATTTTAATGCAAACCATAAATCTGTACCCTTCCTTCAATACTACAGAACATCTGCTAGAAGTACACTTTCAGTAAGTGGGTAGGTATGTGCATTTTAGAATTGAACATGGGTTCAGAATTTGAACAATCCTAAATTAATTACCTCCAGTTCTTCGGGGTCTGTTACATCTGGTTCCTGAAACAATTTCCTGGCCTCCTAAAATTATATTAAAAATTCCACTAGATATTAGCATACAGACCAATGAGCAATAGGAATATTCTCAAATACACAAATACATTTCTTTAGAAAGAGTTTATCCTTACTTTGAACATCCAGTCTTCAGGAACAGTGTATTTCTGTAAAATCAAAAACTATATTCAACCCAGTATATTCACATTGCAAACATTTTTGCCTTCAATATATCTATCAAATGTAACGATAGCCATTTCCTCCTGACTGCCAGGCAAATGTGAACAATGTGTGTATGAATCTTAGTAAATATAGTGTGTCTATTTTAATGGCTATGAATTCGGACAGAAATGAAAGTAAATATAAAGAATACATTTCATTTTTGAAAATACATGAGAGTATGAACTGCAACACTTCATGCAGGCATACCTTTCATGAGGCACCAACACACTTTATAAAGTGTACCGGCGTAAAGCATCAAACCTCATGTTCTCGTGTATTTTCAAAAAGGAACTTTATTTCTTACATGTCAATAGAATTTAATATACGATATACACTTATGGTTGGAATTTTTTTTCCAAATTAATACAACAGACAGATTTTATTTCTAATCATTTTTACCTGCTTTTTTCATGGATTACTTCTGTTTTGAATGACTAAATATTTTTGTACACAAACTTTACTCCACACATTACCAGACCTTTATACCACGTCTGACTGATGCCAGTATTCTAGAACCAAGTTGTCAGTATTTTGAGCACTTTGTCATTATAAAAGTTGAATATAACAAAAAGTGCTAGATGGGTTGTTAAACCCTTTTTTTATATGAATAACTGTGTGTTGTAATATAAATAGGATGTTGCTGTTTACTGTTGCTTTTGTATTTTACATTTGTAGTAAGGGCTATTCCAGCAAAAAACGTATGGGGGGAGGGACGGCAGCCGATATTTTTTTGGATGGGTGGGGGTGATTTGGGAAAATATATTTGTATGGGTGGTTGTCTTCCAGGTTAAAAAAAAACATGGGTGCCTGTGAATTATGATAAAAATGAAAACGTATCACGTTACGTTTCTTACAAAAGAAGAAGAAAGCGGAGCCATCCTACATTAAGTACGGAAAAAGATTGATAAATGGGCAGATAACTCAATGTTACCATAAAACTTTCCCCCTCCGATCCAAGGCGTTACCCAACCTATATTGTACCTGTCCTAAACGACCACCTGTCTAACGCAACCAACGATCATGAGTTTTACAACCTTTTTGTGTAATTTCACCTTTATGAAACGACTGTACATTTTTTCGATTACAACACGATTCCTACTTTCGATTTCAGTCGAGCATGACTATTCTGGGAATTATCGCCCCTAACACTTTCGTTTTAAAATGCACAGGTAAATTCGGCGGTGATATTGTTTAATCGGCACTCTGAATCAATTATTATACCCAAGCTATCAATTGGTTAACGTGTAATTAACATGCAGCGTCGTGTGAGGTTAATTACCAAAATCCGAGTTGTTGTTTATTTAACAAAGTCAAGGATCAGGGAATCACGACCGTTGTTTCCGAAGGTGTGAATTTTGACAGACTTTGATATGTGCGGGGTAATTCGGATATGAAATCTCCCACCTGGTATACCATTACGTTTAACAGAGTGGAAAATTTGCCTGATTGCGATATAAATCAGGTAAATATTATGCTGGGACTGAAATTTTAAATGGAATATTCACGAGTTTCTTGTACGAGAGATAGTAGGGGGAAAAGTCAAAGGAAAAAAGTCACAATTTATATGCATGTACACTTTTTAATTTAAGGAAATATCTATGTCTTGCACTGAAGTTGCGAGAAAAGTTCTTCTCCGTTGCTTGCCTGAGTTTGTACACCGCTATACAATGCCATTTTATGTATACATATTGTAACTGATGTAATAAGACACATGTCTTTTAAAAGCAATAAAGAGAGAAACAAATCAATATATGTGAATTTAAATTGAAACTGGTGTAATATATTCATATTTTATTTAGTTTTATATCATTAAAAAAAAAACTTCTTGTTATTTCAACAATTAACAAACACCAGATCATGACATGAGTAAAAAGGACATGCACATCTAGTCCAGAAATGATATGACAATATCCCACATCATTAGTCTAGTGAAACTGTTTGTTTATAATAAGCAAACAGAGCTAGGTTTCTACAACTCACATGTTTCCAGAGTATACAAAATTAATGGCATTTTTTCTTTCATTTTATATGCTGAGATCATCCTTTTTTCTCCCTACCAAAATTGCATTGGAAACCAAAATATGTAAAAAAAAAAAAAAATAAAAAATTCTGCAATGATTGCTACCTTCATCTCCCGATGAAACAACAAAGAAAGACATTCTATTGTTTATATTTTTATGCATTTTTAAAAATATAAACTAGAATTAAGTTCTAAAATATCATATGGTTGATCCATTTGTTACGTTAAATGAAAAGTATTGAATTGTATGGGTGGTGGTGGCAGGGGAGAATCTAATTGTATGGGTGGTGGTAGCAGAGGAAAATTTAATTGTATGGGTGGCTGTCTTAAAAATAAAGTGCCTTCCCTCCCCCCCATATTTTTTTTGCTGGAATAGCCCTAATGTGTAATTATCATGATTTTACATCATTATATAAATTTGTCATATTTTATACCATAGCATTTTATAGTCCATGAGGTTCTCTCCTTGTAGAAGGTTGCCGGTGTGTACATTAATTTTGATCATGCTCTTTGTTCAATAAATTTCGTTTGAATCAAATTCTCTACATCCATACCATTTATCCCTTAATTTCCAAACAATTTGAACTTGTCAATAAATAGAATGAAAATTAAATACACCATATTGAATTAAGCAAACATTTACTTTACTAGTAATTGCACGCTGGCGGTTAAGTTCAGAGTTGTTAGAAATATCCATGAATCTTGTCGTTGACTTATTAGACACTTTCAGCTTTGATGGGTCTTTATGTTGTTTACTCTGAATGTGTCTGTAGCAGTCATTTTTGCCTGTGTGACCACATGCTGCAAAACGCCATGTGATCTGCTTTCCTCAATTGCTGAAGGCATGGCCAAAGCATTCTGTATGTGTCCTTAAATTGGGGCAATTTTTTTTCTTGTTCTGAACCCCTAAATGGGTTTGGATGTTTCCTTTGCAATCTCGTCAATCTGACATTTGCCATACATGTTTTTTAAAAAGTTACATAAATCAATATCAATGGTACACTTTAAACAATGGTACATGTAACTTCAAATGGATAAACTGGTTCCCTATTGACCTTGCTTCTCTCCTCAGTGTTGGACCAATCAGTGGGGAACCAGTTTAATTCAATTGACAAGCTGCTTTATCCTATCCATTGACAAATTTTGGAAACTTGATTTCCCCCCAGATTCATGGCAAATCATAGATTTTCAACGTGAATCCGTAGAGCATATTTTAACCTTAAAATCCGTGGAAAATACAGACAATCCGTACAAGTAAATAGCTCTGCACTACAAGCTATAGTTAATGTGATTTCCAAGAGTGTGCCTATCTACTGTACATAATTCTAGGCCCAATATCATGTTGATATTTGAGTTATCTCCCTTATTAATACATTGGGCTTTCAGTCCGATGCAACAGAGCCCGAAAAATAAGGATTTTCTCTGCAACCAAATCAAATTAAGGCATATCGGACTTTGCTGCTTTACATCTCACCATTTGTGAACTAAAGCTTATAGACTTCATCCACACCCATGCAATATACTTGCTGACATCTCTGACAAACACGCTTACCTTCGAGTCGAGATGTTTCAGAATTTCCTCAATATTTTTGTGTTGTTTAATTAGATCAATGGCTCTCTTTGGACCAATTCCTCTGATAGAATCGCAGTAATCACAGCCCAGCAAAATGCACAGATCAATAAACTGCAAAAGTAAGTCAATTTGTGCATTATTCTTCATTCAATAAAAGCTGGAATTTATGAACTGCTTTAATGTAGAGGTTCAGTTGACCTATGACATACTTTGTCATTAATCATTTTGGATAGGATATTTAATTTACCTCATCTTTGTTTAACCCCAACTCCTCTAAAACTCTGTTGTAGTAGTACTCTTTAATTGGTAACTTCCTACAAAGATCGATGTGATATGAGATCAAGAGATATAATCAAACAAAAGGATAATCGTAATAAATCTAAAAATCGGACATGTCTTCCTCCCGCGCACTTTCCAAACATTATGAAAGCTAGCTGAAAGAAAACCCAGACATCCTGGAGAAACAGTCCTTAATAATGCATCGTCAAAAATTAAAGGCATATTGTCTAACCCTTTTCATCAGTTATACCGTATATATAAGTGGAATTTTAAGTAAGACACAAATTTAGTGATTTTTCCATAAAAATGGGTATATATATCATATTTAGGGAGAGCTAATCTTAGAACTTTATAATTCCAGGAAAGATAACGGTTACCTCCAATATGGAATAAAATGTTAACGATATTCAATTTTTAATAGCAATTCCATCACTTTCACTAATAATGCCATTATTGAATCTGTGCTAAAAAAATTTGTTTCAACAGTACTTCCCACTTCATGCTGCCTTGTGAACCTGCCAAAGTATCTGCTATCTATAACACTTCTAAAAGTACTTCAATCACAAACAACTCACTTCATTGGCTGTATGGTGACATTACAAATTAATGAATATAGATGCATTTATGACACTTTATACATGATCACACAGTCAAAAGAAGGAGTAAGCGGAATGGACACCAGACCATGGCAGATTGAGACAATGTCTTGAATGCTGCATATTTCAAAAGAAAAGCTTACCTAGCTTCAGCAACAGTCAGATTCCGCAACAGAACAGTGGTACCAAATGTCAAGGCATCCATGTCTTCCGTCCCTGTGGCGAAAACTTTACCCGTTTTTACCAGGGCAGCACATTGAGCCTCTGCTTCACCTGGAGCCTGTAAAAACACTTCCAAATCAAAAACTTTACCCGCTTTTACTAAGCCTCTGTTTAACCTAGAGCTTGTAAAAGCATTTCCAAATCAAGACACCTTGGGACATGTAATTGTGAGCAATATGCAATTTCCGATATATCAACTCTTCAGTGATGGAAGCACATTCACTTCTACTGAGTGTTTGGATGGGTACAGAGTGTATATGTACATTATATGCTGTTTATATAGATGATGAAAGTTATGAAAGCAAGCATTTTGTCAATATCAACTGTTGGTATACATTAAACTGACCATGTCAAGAAGAAATTGTTTGAATTGGGCCATTGCACTAAATATATGTAATGATCATTTGCTTTCTCTTTGACACTATCAATACTTTTAACAAAAAAAGATGGTGCATTTCAAGTTTTGTTTGGGGGATATTATTCTCAAATACTCGTGAATTCACTAAATTTGTGTTTCACTGCAGGTCAGGTGGGGCATAGCAGCTGTTAATCATCCTTTAGACAATAGATGAATGCAGTAATAAGCATTTGTACCCACTGCGATTGTCAAAAATGTTTTGTGTCTCACCATTTGTATGAGTTGAACAATGGGAAACAATCATTGGGAAACTTGGAAATTTGCATATAATGAATGAATAGGTATATGTAACAAAAGATCCTAGAAAAAATGCCTCACATTTCATTCATTAGCAAGGTTTGGAATGGAATGACTTTACAAATCAGTATTAAACAGTCAGTATGGTGTACTTACATTGATATAAGGAATTCCCATAAACTTCAGCAATTCTTTACATTCTTCATTGTGCTGCTTTGAAACTTTTACCAGTCTTCTATTAAATTTTTCTATGTTCTCTTCATCACCTAATGACAAAAAAATTGAATTTAGCATTCTGTAAAACTGGTGGGAAAAAAATTCTGCAATTAAATTCTATTTTTGTAACTGTTTAGTGTACCTTTATAAATTATATAGTGATGAGTTTAAGTGAGTGTACTGTTTTATATAAAGCTCAGTAAGACTTAGTCATACTTTACTAACAGATTTACTATTAAGACAATAAAAGTTAGACATTCATTTTTGTCAAACTGTAAAATATATGGGAGAATGGAGATTGAAATTATTTCCCCCAATAAACGATGGAACGTCAGTTCTGCACTATTTTGTGCTTGTGATTTTCTGCTTCAAAGTACACACACACAAAAATTTCTGTCACATATTTTCAAATAAAACTTGACCTGAGAATTGGCTGATCAATATTTTGAGAACTTAACATTTGACATTCAGTAATGCATGTGCTGGAGAATACTTGTATCACTTACACTGTACTATGAAGAAAGTTGTAGAGATGAAAAACTTTCCCAAAAGTTGAAAACAACACAACCAGATGATATAGATCTCCATTTTCAGGTCAACATTATGTTGTTTGATGGGATAACTTTTGGATCCTGTGTGACTTACCTGCTTCTTCTGCTTTTTCCAGCTGTTTCTGAGCCTCTTCTCTTCTTTCCTTTCGCTTGGCAAGCTAATAATAGAGAAATTTCACAAGACATTATATATCATATACATCCATTTCTACAATTTTATAGCCAACTAGAAAACTGATATACTCAACTAGGGTACAGCCAAATGCTCAAATTTGGGACTGGTTTTTTTTTTTCAAATGCAAAATGGCCTTGACCACAAACTTTACAGATGTATTTCTCTAGTTATTAGCAATACACAAAATGACACTATCTATTTACCATCCACACATTCTCAGAGTGGGTAATCTGTTTGTAATAAGTCAATGTTTGGACTTAAAAGACTAATTGTCAATTTCATTAAAAGAATCATAATTTGTATTTGTTCAAATATTAGATCCCTGGGTCAAAACAATGTGAACATCATTAAATGATAATGAAGTATTGTACAAAATTTCAAGGTTATCCTATAAGCCATATAGGAGGAAAGTGTTCACAAGCTATTTTACATCCATCACTCTTCTTAGATTCACTACAACTTTTAGAAAAATAATTGGATCCTCACATCCCAACAACATGCACATCTATAAATAACAAAGAAGCATTGTACAAAGTTTCAAGTCTATCTGATAAGCCACACAGGAGAAGCGTTCAAAACATTGTGTGACAGAGAACTACAAATACAATGTCTGCCCCCCTGGAAGAGGGGAACATAATAACAGTTCCTACATCTACAACTGTATATGGTATGTCCATTTTTCTAAACATATGCCACTACTTGTACGTCTTTGCAAGTAAAAATACAATATGAAGCTGTAGTTTCTTACCTCACCTGATTTCATTTCTGGGGGTTTACCATCAAATACATACACTGGTTTCATACCATTCTCCACCATACGGATAGTTCTGTAGAACATTCCCATCAAATGACTGGAATCAAAAGACTTCAAAATTAGTCATCATCCTAAAAATATTGCCATATCAAAACTAATGGAAACGATTCTAGCTAAGCACAGGGAGCAATGAAAACGCTATATGTTTGAAAAGTTTAAACTTTACTTATTTTCAGTTTTCAGACAATTAACAAATTAGCTTTACAATTTAGATCAATGCTTCTTGGCTTCAATACTGGCATGGAGGGGTCAATGATGCAAGAGGAAACCCGAGTACCTGGAGGTGTCCAAGTGGGGGGGGGGGGGGGGGGGACAATACCATCTCACATGTACAACAACTGCCCATCCCGAGGATCTAACTCTAGTTGTAGCGGTGATAACCACTATGCTATCAATAACTGGATATTTAAGCAAAGGGCTATTGCTAGGCAGTATCAATATGACATTTCTAAAATCAGTGTGCCACAAGGAAATTACGAAGTGACATTTAGAACAAGTGGAAAAGTGACCTCTGACGGTATAACAATCTTTACAGTACGTCTCAAGTATAAACATGGCCAACATTTTGTACAGTTTAAATCAAATTTGTTTGAATTTTTCTGGTGATCAGTTTTATAGTCGTCTTCAAGATCTATCACTATCTATTTATTGATCTACATATGTACCTTGTAGTCTCTCCATCTTCACTCATTAAGTTGCTCCCATCTTGTCTTACAGCAATCAGGAACTGGTATATACACATGGATGCATCGACAGCTACTTTTCGGCCTAAAATACACAAATCACACTCTAAGTGTACATCTGACATGAGATTCTACTGCTACATCAGCCTATCACAATATCCAGCTAAGTACATTATAAAAGTCATCTCACATGTTACATGTATATCAACTACAACATTTATTGGAAGTGAAAGTACCCTTGCTCAAAAATGACCTACTGTACCTAGTACTACCTAGATGTATATACAAAAAGGAAATTACACCAAATTATTTTCAGTAATTCATTATTTTCATATTCAGAAGAATAAGTGCATTCAGAGA
The DNA here is from genome assembly GCF_947568905.1 of Ostrea edulis. Taxonomy (NCBI): domain Eukaryota; kingdom Metazoa; phylum Mollusca; class Bivalvia; order Ostreida; family Ostreidae; genus Ostrea; species Ostrea edulis. Next base: position 72,261,703 of record NC_079164.1, on the reverse strand, counting down.
AATACAATGCGTGTGATGAGAAAATAAACTGAAAAAGTTAGAATTCCGTGCGATTTACTATAAGTTCGGCATTTTACCTTTCTTGGGCCTCTAGATGTCTTACAAAATGAGGTGACGCATGCACTTAAGTCATTGTTTATCATAGAAGGCGAATTTGACAGCGAAAGGATGTATCATTTGAAATGAGGACGATTATCATTGATTCAGTGTGGAATTGAATGGTTTCAATTGGATTCACTTGCGAAATCATTCATGGATCGATTTACTTCAAGTTTTTAAATGATTCAAATCAAATGTAACCTAAAATAAATTCGAAACCAAAGCATGACTGATGAAGGCTTGGACAGAAACGAGGGGAACAAGAAAGACCGATTATATAAATAACCCACAGGTTTCCAAAGAAATTAGTCATATCTAATGCTGAAGTGTTCTAGGGGAATTATAGTTTTTGGTCAGTCGTCAGAAAAATCGATCAAGAAAATTTCTGAGTTAGGGAGTTACCTTGGTACCCTAAGCAGCCTTTTGAGGGGGAGGGGGGACTTATCAGTATCAACTGAGCCAATGTTTAAACAATAATATCAAATTTCTAATCAAATGCCTAGAATTCTGTGTTATTTTATATCATAAATAGATATTGATTATTGTAAATTATTCTCTTTGTAAGCTTCTATTGAAGTTTGCAGTGCATTACATATGAATGAACTCCGATCTTATGGAAGACTTAACATGGCTGATTATAAATATTAGTATTACACGACCATACCCTCATGAAATTCACAGTAGGGTTGCATCTTACCAAAATAATTCTTGAATTCATTTTCTTTCATGGCGGATGGGGCATAATCACCCAGTAATTTTGATAAACCAAGAATCCCCATGTTTTCTGCTTTTGTTTACTTCTGCTGACAACACGGTTTACCCGCCAAAATAATTTTAGAAGTAAAGCTAGCGATTTAACAAAAACTTGGATTTTTAAAAAAATAATATCAGACAAATGCCATCAAATTAATTATATTTAGAATATAATGAATTGACATATTCTTTTTGCATGAAATTAAACCTTGATTTAAATTTACGAAAATTCCGGTGATTATATTTTTTAAAGATGGCGGATTTGAGGAAACTCGGGTTCGTAGGGACTATCGGAGAAGACGATGAAATAGAAGTCGAGCCAGAGAGTTCTGATAGCAATGAAGATGAACTACAGGTAAAAATAACTCTATATTATAGAACTTGCACAGTGGTTTTTAATCAGAAATGATAATATTGTTTTAATGATATGTCCACATCTAATAAAGTCGTGTCCACGTGTTTTTGTTTACATTTAGAAAAATCTTCAATCTGATAAACTACACTTAATCAAATGAATCAAGCATTGAGAAAACCATTAGAAGGCTTGTGATTTTGATTCTAATGCAGTTTTTTTTAAAGGCTTTGAATTGATACGCATATTGTTTAGTTTTGATAATTTCATATTTTCTTCTTTTTGTAGACACCTCAAAGACAAAAGAAAAAGAAAAAGGCAAAGAAAAATGATAACGAATTTAACACAAAGTTCAGTTTTACTGATCAGGTAATGTACAGATCAGCAGATACAATGCTATTAGTGTATAACGTTTTAAAGAATTAAATTAATATATAAAGTTTGCAGCTGAACTGATGCACGTATTAAAAGTGCAGCAAGCAGCCTAAGATGTTATTTGCATTGGGAGTTTCTATGATAATGCATGTATTAAAGAAATTGGAAATAACCAGTTACATTAGCTTTTAAAAGTTCGATTATACACCAGACTATGATAGTGGCCTGAACTTTAACAGGTTGGGAAGTTCCGAACGCTTCCCCTACAGCGAGATGTTATCGCGAAAATGCGATTATCCCTCTTTAGCGAGAGTAAATATATTCCTTACAACCGAGAAAAACACTCGTGGAGTACATCTCTTTGTGTTTCACGTAAAAAGAAGAAAAAGTGCTGAAATGTCTGATACTTCTGCAAACGTATAAATCAAAACAAAAACACTGACGGTGTGCATTGGATTTCAGCCTCCTTCCCTCTTACGCAGCAACGTTGATATGAGATTTCTTGATTGTGTTTTCAATTTTATAGTGACAATTCATGTCATGTTGAGTGTGAGTCTCACTTAATCAGCATTACACGGATTTTGACATTATTTTCAATCAAAACAATGAATCACATGTTTTTAAATTACTTTCTTACTTAAGAGGGATAATAGCGTTTTAGCAAGAAGTTCTCGTTATAGGGGAAGTGTTCCCAACCTGTTTGAAGGAAAAAGATGATTTTAATGGACTGTGGATATCGCTCAGTGGGTGACTAGTAATGCACTTTAAATTTGATTCCCATTCCTGCTGAATGCATTTATTTTTAATTCTTCTCCCTCGGGGACTAAAATAATAATATTGTTTATAAATAGTTTGAATTGTGTTAGCAAATATGTATTACTTGTCTGTAATTGAAAATGGAAATCTACCAAGACAGTGTAACAAGAAGATGATTAGCACATGGAAATAAAACATTCTATTCCCAATTCAGCTACATGTTTTGAGAAAGAAAATATTGAATTATTTCAAATGATTCCCCTTCATATCACAATAAATTATTACAAAATGAAGAATTGCCATCATGGGCCTAGGAAACCTCCTCGTGTTCATTTGTGTGTTTGTTAATTGTAGCTTGATCCTTCAGCCAGCTTTGACTTTGATTTTGCCATCCGGCAAGCTAAAAGAAAGCAGCATGCAACCACTTTAGATGAAAAGATTGCCAAAGTTAGAAAGCAACAGAAAAGGGTATGAAAGTAATCATGTAATCTGATTAAAATTATATTTATAGTCCTCTTCTGTACAATATGTGAAGTGGAATCCGAATGTATGTCAAGTCTAATTTTAATTAGATAGGTAATCGTGCAGGTGTCATGTTACGTATTGAAAATCATCATCACAGCTGCGTTTATGAAAGACAATTAGAATAATTTTGATTATTACATGTAATAGGAAATATATGCATAAACATGAAACTGAAAGTAGGACTTATTTCAAGGGAGACGAACCAGAAGTGATAGCTGGAGAGAGTGAGGAAGATGAAATCGAGGAAGATGATGAATCTTCAGATGAGGAAATGAGGACAGGTACACATGTAACTGATTTTGATGTGAATAACAGAGCTCCAGATAACATTTTACCACAAAGAGTATTTTACTCCCTGATTTTCAAATCAAGGAGTATTTTGCTTTTCAGAAATGTATTTTGTAATATACTGGTTATCTTTGCTGTTTTACCACCAATACAGAATTGGATCGTAATCATGTGACTGAGTGTCTGACATATTATATTTCAATACCTCAATGATAAATTAAAAAATCCAAATGACAATGAAGAGTTTTAATAAAAAGAACTACAAAGGATTTTCACCCGTAAATATACAAGTATTAAATAAATGCGTGTCTCCCATTCTCGCAGATGCTTTTAAATATTTATTGAGACAATGCTGCCAGAGCAGCATTTCAGAAAAACTTTTGTTTATCCGGTAACATTTTCTGTACCATGTTTTTAGCAGCAATCATATCATTTGTTTGATAATACAAGTTTTTTTTCTGTGATTTCGACCACACACTACCTCTTTAAGAAAAAAGTATAACAATTAGTCCTATATAGTTGTTTTGAGTTAACTCTTCCAAACTTTCAAAATTCTGATTGTCATTGCGCTATTTCATGTATGAGCAAGCCCTGGGCTAACCTCAATTCCTATGAATAGATAATTCGTATTTATATCATACTACATGTATCACAAGTACGCATTACTTTGGGGGTGTAAAGCGTATTTAAATTCGCTAATGCGTAATTGTACGAATGATTTTCAACTTACATGCGTATAATTGGTAAAATTCAACAAGTATTTACGCTGATACGCACCTTATCTGGAGCTCTGGAATAATATGAATGTTTAACTTGAATTATATAGTATTCCTCACAATACCATTCAACCAGTTTGGTTATTTTTGCTGTAGCTAAATTTTTAGTAATATGGCAGGTTCGTCGGAATTGAAAATTCATAGAAATAAATTCGCAAAAACTTATTTTTTAAGGTACATGTAGCTCCATCCTCATGTGACTTATCAATATTAATGGTTAAAAGTGGAAAAACTTTATTATTTTCCATTCAATATAGTTTAATTTAATTAATAACCAAAGAAAATGTATATGTTGCCACCTTTTTATACGTCCGTCTTTAGACGGGACGTATTATGGTACAGCGATGTCTGTATGTCCATCCGTCCGTCCCTTCGGGGTTTTCTCTTTATAATTTCATTTCCCTTTCACATATCATGCTGACACTTGCTGTGTAGCTTCTTTGTGGGTCACTCTAGATCATACTGCAATTTTGATCCATTTTGACCTTTTTTCCAGGAGTTTTGCCCCTTTATTTGGAAATAATTATTATATGGAGGGTACATAATTTGTCCACCCTACTCCTCCCACAGTTTTCAAGTGAGAGCCTTCTTATTTTGTTGAGTGTTTGTATGGGTATTGAAGATGTACATGTGGGATGGATTTTGATTTATGGAGGGTACATAATTTGTCTGCCCAACTCCTCCCACAGTTTTCAAGTGAGGACCTTCTTATTTTGTGGAGTGTTTGTATAGGTACTGATCTAAGATGTGCATGTGGAATGGATTTTCATTTTCTACAATTTTTGAGAAAATTACAGGTTGTTGAACTTAAATGTAGTCTATTTTGAAATTAATATTCTATGGAGGGTACATAATTCGTCCGTTCAACTCCTCCCACAGTTTTCAAATGAGGACCATCTTATTTTGTGGAGTGTTTGTATGGGTATTGAAGATGTGCATCTGGGGAAGGATTTTGATTTTCTTCCATTTTTGAAAAAATTTCAGGTTGTTGAACGTGGTCCATTTTGAGAAAATCTTGATTTTTAAGCTAAGGCCCTTTGTTCATATGAAAGTTTGTCACAGCGTCATGATGGCTGATACTACCTGAAGCAAAGTTATACAAATTATAGCACAAGAAAAACACCCTATGTAAGCATTTCACGGGCGTATTATGTACCGTTTGCGGTACTCTTGTTAAAGATGTCAGACATACAAAAACAGAAGTCTACATCAACATAAGAAAATCACACATTTTCGTTAAACAGAATAATAAAAATAGATAAAAACTTGTTGAAATGACAAAATTTAAATATCAACAGTTTTAAAAAAAAACGGCTAATTCATAAATATGTATAGATTGATTGTGGATATTAGGGAAACCAATGTATAATAGACATCCACTAGAGGAAATTCCAGCAGAGGAGTTATTGCCCTTGACAACATTTTTTTAATTATAATTAATTGATTATCTATGGGAAATATAAACTTTTTCAGTATTTATAGTTTACCAGATTTTTTATCATACCCAGTGAATAAAATTCCTCAGAAAGATATATTTCTATCATGCGCAGGATCGATCAACCTTAAGCAAAACTGTTATGCTCAGAAATACCTGTGAAAGAATTTGACCCAAATTCACAAAAAATACCTCCACAAAATTTTTCAGATTGATGGCACGTATCATTTTTTGCAGACACTGTCAAAACAAAGGAAAAGAAAAAGAAAAAAAGCAAGAAGAAAAAATCGTACTCAGACAGTGAGGAGGTAGGCATTCTGCTGACATCTTTACAACTCCAATTTTTGTTGGAGCTCTAGATAATATATAATATGTTTCACCATTACTTCTGGTGAGAAATATACTGGGATAATTAATTTAGAATTTTTTTTACAATAGCTAAGGACAAAATGCAATGCTTTAGCCTAATTAGAAGATCTGAATACATTATATTGATATTTCTTCACTCTCAGGCACTCTTATGCTTCGAAATCATAGAAAGTACATGAGATACAAAATTTCATTGAGATGCAAAGTTAATAGTAGTATCCAAATTATTTTGAAATCTAGCAAGCAGAAAATGTTTCAATATATTGAACATTTGTTTACACCAAAACTGCATTGCTTCACTGAAGGTTTTAATACAGAAAATAGATTTAAGAAGATCAAGCTGATTTTTCCTCCATTGCATGTATGAAGTAGTACAAATAGAACGAACATTTGTCCCTGATTATCATATTTGCAATGAAAGAGAAACCTACTTAAATGCAATGAAAGGACTAAGACCATGTTTAGCTATATCGGCCCTGTGGTGTGTTAAAAAATAAAGCAGAATGAATTGAAATAAAATTGTTATCATTTGATAATATAATCTTTATACCATCGCGACGTACCAAGATTTCCCCGCCAAAACGTCAGCTTGTGGAATTCTATACAAGACAAAACCGGTATCGGTCTGGTTTTCTGCAGAAATATCCACTTTTTTCAAATTTAGTCATATAATTCATATAAAACACGACCTTCGATCCAGAAACTGACTGTAGTCTATCAAAATCTATCAATACAAATAAATTTTGCACGAACGATTTTTTGGATCGAAAGGTGTGCTGTTGATGAATATCAACTTTGAATTAAATCAAGAGCAATCCGGAATTATTTATTTTTGTGAGAGTTGTGGGTATTTTATTAATTATGTTGCTTTGAAAAATTAAAACAATATACTTATGTGGAGTTTACATCATTTCCATGCAGAATACACCCCTATGTGGTGTTTTTATCACAGGTTTGTGCAGGATATTCTAAAAGCTATAGAATTTTGATGCGTAAACAAACGAATCTGCTGTCCGACAAACTGGACCTTCAATGCTATAGAAAGTTTTTATTTAGACGACACCAACAGAATTACTAAGATCAAAATGAAAAGAATTTATAGAACATGCATTGATATAACTAAAACTATTGCCGATATATCGAAAGTATAACGTTAACTAGGGCAAGTAAATGTATAAAGGATTTTTGAGCAAATGACATCATAGACGTCGTAGCTTAGTGGTAGAGAGCCCGTCCTTCAATCGGGAGATCCGGGTTCAATTCCTACCCGTGTCAAATTTTTTTTTTTTAAATCATACTGTTAACTACATTTTTCTTTGCGTTATTGAAAAATTAATTTCTTTCAAGACACTGAAGATGAAATCATACCTGAATACAAATAAAAATCAATAGGCCTATGCAATCACAGAACACCAAGAAAATATGCAAGGATTACAGATTACATTTTTTTTAAATTCATTGAAAAAAAAACCCAAAATACTTTATTTTCGGACTTGATTTTATTTCAAAGTATGAACCAGCAAAAGATAATGGAAAGGAAAGTTTTTCCAATGCATCTAATGTACAGAAGAAAAGTCAGAAAAAATGTGAATCCATTAGCTATTCGTCATTTCCTGCAGAGTAAGAACTTTCTTGTTGAAACCACCACATGCTATATTGTGTAGCAAGTGTAGACATGTGTGTCAGTAAATTCACATCCAACAAATTTGTCACAACCAATCTCGGCCACTTCCTGAGACAAAGTCTCTATAGACAATTTCAATACCTCTCGACAGAACCAGGCCTGGGGAAATGGTAATTAAATGACAGCCAGTTTCAATGTAATGGGGGTGTAATGAACCATTTTTGCATTACAAGTAATGGTAATGTAATGCATACTGTACTGCACATTATTTTTCATTACATTTACACTACTTCAAATATTTTATGATATTTTGAAGATTTAGAATAATTCATTATATTAGTGATTGACTGAAGCATTTGAAACATTGATGACAATCAAATGCAATGAATAACTTAATAGATATGTTTCCTAACATTGCTGAATATTTTGTGTACTTATATTAAAAATCATAATACAGAAATAATTTTTCTGCCATTTCTTTAATATCTGACAGTATGTTATGTAAATGTGTAATGTAAATTCACTCTCAAGTAATGTAATACATTATATTTCAAAATAGGAGTAATGGTAATGTGAAATTTTCTAGGTAATGTAAGGCGTTACATTGCTATGTAATTGACCTCAAGCCTGGATAGAACACCTTCTCATGCATATATGCAAGTGCCTTGGACCCCAACTTGTCATTTCCTCTTTTACAAGATTTTCAGCATTTCTTCATAGAGATCATAATTCCAACTGCAAGGTGTCCAAGATGATGAATTCTGACCTGACCAGTGTTTTTGACAATTTGTTAACTTTTGACTCTACACTTTTTATCAGGACAACCATTCTTGAACTCATTCAAAAAGTACATTTATTATGACATTCATAATTCAACATGCAGATTTTTATTTGAATCATCAAATATAAATTCTTCCAATTAATAACACACACCCCCCCCCCAAAAAAACCACTTTAAAAACCTCCACAGGTATATTTCAAATGACATAGAATGATGGTATCAGGATGTCTCTGGAAGTGCCATGGGTTAATAAGGGTTAAACTTCAGAGTCGACATGTTTCTTCCAAGCAATATAGTCTTGTTTGGATCCAGTTTTTCCAGTTCTGATATAACTGCCTGATACTGTACAATGTTGGTGTCAATCTGGTCCCCCCATTGTGGGAATCTGTTTCCACATAACTGCTGTATAATCTGGTACCTTGCTATTGGCAGGCACAACAAGGAAGCTATTCCTGCAGTGATGTCCAACACTTATCCGCATGTGTCACTGATGCCACTATCATTGATGAATCTGATGGCAGTGATGATAGCATTATTGAGGAGTAGGAATATGGATTCTTGTCAATCTGATTCATGTCACCCTTGCCATAAATTTTTGCTGTACATATTATATCATCCTGAAATTCAAATTACTCCAGTATTATATCATTATCAAAACTATATCATAAATGAAAGGTGAAGATAACAAACAGTGATCAATCTCATAACTCCTACAAACAATACAAAATAGATAATTGGGCAAACACGGACCCTTGTATTATAATATTCATATAAAAGTTGTACTTTCATGCCCTCATGTATTTTCATTGATATAGAATTCAGAAAAATTACATTTATGTATTCGGTGGGAGATTGACATGTCTCCAACTAAACAATAGAGGACAGTTTAGCTACATATACATTTCTGCGTAAATAATTATATACAAACATTTCATTTGAATTTGATTCCCCATCTAATAATTTTTGTTGTAGCTAATGTTGATATATTATCTTTAATACTTCACAATTATCAGCAAATTCTCAAAATATTTTTATCTTTCATACTCTTTCTTGTGGTAGATGTATGGAAAAATTTAATATTCAATAATATAAAGGAGATTTAAGCTAACAAAAAATTATATGCTTAAATCATGGTAGTACTCATGAAATTCAACATTCTCTAAACGATTCTATGTCTAATCCCAATGCAGGCATGTAAGTTGTAAGCGTAATTGTTGAAATTAAGTTTGACATGTTTACAATTTATCTTGAAATAAGGCATATTTAAATTATAAAACCAAACTGTTCTTATGATTTTCCTGGCTTAATGGTGCTTTTAAGTATTTAAAAATTATTGAATGTAAAAATCATTCCGACTTTTCTAATCCATGTTTCCGCGTAAGGCCAAAAAAAATATATATATGTTAATTGGTTTCCACTTTCCCGACCTACCCTAATAAAAAATTTCTGTTGACCCTAACACATTTTTTTCTATTCTCACAGATTTTGCAAACGTCATCACTACAACAAGAATATATTTATTGACTTATGAAGTTATTTATTATGCACTAATACCAGACAGATTCCAAAACACAGAAACAGTTTTTGTTTACAGTAAATTGAAGAAATGTATCGATTCATCATATAACTTTTATTTGATTACTAAATAATCACTAAGTTAAGTTTAAACATAGTAGAATACTAGAATACCAAATCATTCGAAAATTATTCAACCTATAACCCCCCACAGGCCTACATGTTACCCCAGAGACATATACCATTATGGAAATATACATCTATATACAATTATATGTCTCTTTAACCTATACAAATACTTTTTAGACCATACAATGATACATGGAAAGTTCAAAGTGTAAAGTGAGTCAAACATCATGTAAGAAAATTCAAATAGACCCGAGAAGGTCATGCACTCGGAATTGAAAATGGCATGATCGTGAAACAGCTGATTTTTCTGATCAGCTGATATACATACAATTTTAAATCTTAACAATATATAATTATAATAGATAAACAATAAATATATGTTGACAACAGTTAACAGATTTGTTGTGGGATTTCCAACAGCCCAATGCGTGAATATTATGAGTTTATGTCAACACACCACAGGCGCACCATACTATACGTTCCATGCGACTTGTTTATTATTTTTAAGAGCAATTGGTACACCTATTTGGTTATACAGTTTAACGAGTAGAGGTGAAGTATATTCATATTTCTAAAACTTACGTTGAAATGCGATGAGTACATCCTCTGCAACTTCCACGAACAGCGCAAACAGGCTAACGGCGCCGCGTGTGAAAATGGCCGAATGAAGGATTGAAAAATATGGTGTGCCATTCGGGCTATAAGTAAAATAACCTTCTTGCGTATTTGGGAAAGAAAATTTCTTTTTCAAGATCTTATTATATATTAAACCACTCATTGCATAATCATGTTTTACAATACGTTACCACTTCTAATAATATATAGCAACGTTGTATGACGCAATCTTAAAAAGTAGCGCAAATTATAGGATTTATACTAGTAATGTAAACCTAAAAATTGTGTTCTTTCACCAACTCTACATATAAAAGCCAGTACATTACAGGAAAAGAACATGTTAGAGAATATTTCTAATGAAACAGTATTCACTTTGGACGTTAGGCCGAATTTTGATAAACATGGTCTTAGTCCTTTCTAAGAGTGTTTAGAAATGATGTAATCATTTTGCATAACATTGGATGAAAGCTATGTATTTATGATGTATTTAAAGGAAAAGGAAAAAGAAAAAGTGGAGTTTTCAGAAACTGTGGATTCCTATGATGAGAAGTTAACATTTCAGGACATGAATGTTTCTCGTCCACTCATGAAGGTTAGAAAAGAATTACATGTATTACAGTGAAAATTCATTGAGAAGTAAAATAGGTAACATTGAAAATGTTACAAAGCAGTGATAATCAGCATCAGAAACCCACGGGTGATTACGCTTCATTCCTGCTCGCTCGTTCTCATTAATAAACTTTTTAAAATATCATCCAATCAAAGTAATCGTTATAGTAACGGAACTCTTCTATTTTTAAAGGTAGCATTAACTTAACTTTGCTATCACAACAGTTGTATACCGAAATTGTGCTGAAAGTGTCTTTTTGATTGGACCGATTTGCTCAGGGTGTATGATGAGCACCCAATCAAATTGCCTCATTAATTATTCATGAGAACAAGTGATAAGGAATGAATGGACCCACGAGTGATGGAGAGAGGAGTGAAGCGTAATCAAACATGGGTTTCCAATGATGCAGTGATATTAAATATTCATCACTAATTTGGGCCCTATCTATAGACAGGAACCCTATAGTGATCAGCCTGTGTGTCCATGCAGGTGTCTGTGCATTGCCAACTATCCAAATTTTTTCTTTCCCTGCATTTAATACTATTTTAAAGTTGAAAATGTATACATGAACTTATATCAATGGGTTTGAGTTTGGACTTCATTGACTTACTTTCAAAAGAGTTATGGACCTTGAACTTAGCAAACATGGATTTTGACAGTTTTGCAGGCTTTTTTGTCTCTCCCTGCAGCTATTGATTGAAAATTAATATATTTTAACTTACTGTAAACCAACTTTTATTCGCAACAACTTCATCTCACGATTTTCCAGTGATGAACTGGTTCACGGTGACTATTTTTCATGACCGACATTATCTTAAACATTAGTGTTGAATAATCGGAAAAATTTCATAATCGGTCTTGACTGGAAGAACAGTCAGTATCCATCAGTAATTGATATAATCGGTATTTACATGCTTTTAATAAATATTTATTACAGTGATTTTTTTTTAAGCCCCATTTTGGCTCCAAATTTCGACCCTTTCCCCTCCTAAAAATTGTCAATTTTTCCCCAATTTAGCATGCATTTTTCCCAATAATAAAATTCTGAAAGAAAAATGTATTTGAAAAAAATAAATATTCAATGTGAATTATATACATACGACTTAACAAAGAGTTATGGGAATGGTGATTTGGATAGAATATAGTTCAAGTTCAAAATTTTAGAAGGTAAAAGAAAATTAGATGTGTAAAATAAAGATAATATAATGTTTGATATGATTTTAAAACTTATTTACGATAAAATTGGTTTTTCCCATTTTGACTGAAATGTCGACAATTTTTCCCAATTCGAAAGCCACAGGACCCTTGTGAAAAATGTAGAAAAATCACTGTATTATTTTGGGGTTATTTCTTTTTAGTTTTATGCCCGGATATGTGCAACATACACACATCTAGATATTAGCCTATTAATCCTAACGAAGAATGAAATGTGTTTTCTCTAGCCATAAATAAAGATTGGCTTTACTTTTAAAGGAAAAAAATCCAGACGTCTGACTTGGGTTTCCCTGGTTTGGGATATATGTTTGATTTTTATATATCAAGTTCTTAACTAATCTGAAATTCCTCTGACTGTTAACCCCGCTTTCATATCGAGACATGTGCATGGGAGATTCAGAGCGGACTCCACTCTAGCTAATTGTTAACTTAAACTATCACTTTCCATGTTGTTTTAATGGCACCCATTGTTGATATATATTGTAACTATTACAGACTGCCATTGATTTTGATATTGTATATCTAAAAAAATGTGGTATATTTGTTGAAGTCATCAATGATAAATGTGAACAGATGGTATGTGGAGAGTAACACACACAAGATAAATGTGAACAGATGGTATGTGGAGAGTAACACACACAAGATAAATGTGAACAGATGGTATGTGGAGAGTAACACACACAAGATAAATGTGAACAGATGGTATGTGGAAAGTAACACACACAAGATAAATGTGAACAGATGGTATGTGGAAAGTAACACACACAAGATAAATGTGAACAGATGGTATGTGGAAAGTAACACACACAAGATAAATGTGAACAGATGGTATGTGGAAAGTAACACACACAAGATAAATGTGAACAGATGGTATGTGGAAAGTAACACACACAAGATAAATGTGAACAGATGGTATGTGGAGAGTAACACACACAAGATAAATGTGAACAGATGGTATGTGGAAAGTAACACACACAAGATAAATGTGAACAGATGGTATGTGGAAAGTAACACACACAAGATAAATGTGAACAGATGGTATGTGGAAAGTAACACACACAAGATAAATGTGAACAGATGGTATGTGGAGAGTAACACACACAAGATAAATGTGAACAGATGGTATGTGGAAAGTAACACACACAAGATAAATGTGAACAGATGGTATGTGGAAAGTAACACACACAAGATAAATGTGAACAGATGGTATGTGGAAAGTAACACACACAAGATAAATGTGAACAGATGGTATGTGGAAAGTAACACACACAAGATAAATGTGAACAGATGGTATGTGGAGTAACACACACAAGATAAATGTGAACAGATGGTATGTGGAGAGTAACACACACAAGATAAATGTGAACAGATGGTATGTGGAGAGTAACACACACAAGATAAATGTGAACAGATGGTATGTGGAAAGTAACACACACAAGATAAATGTGAACAGATGGTATGTGGAAAGTAACACACACAAGATAAATGTGAACAGATGGTATGTGGAAAGTAACACACACAAGATAAATGTGAACAGATGGTATGTGGAAAGTAACACACACAAGATAAATGTGAACAGATGGTATGTGGAAAGTAACACACACAAGATAAATGTGAACAGATGGTATGTGGAGTAACACACACAAGATAAATGTGAACAGATGGTATGTGGAAAGTAACACACACAAGATAAATGTGAACAGATGGTATGTGGAAAGTAACACACACAAGATAAATGTGAACAGATGGTATGTGGAAAGTAACACACACAAGATAAATGTGAACAGATGGTATGTGGAAAGTAACACACACAAGATAAATGTGAACAGATGGTATGTGGAGTAACACACACAAGATAAATGTGAACAGATGGTATGTGGAAAGTAACACACACAAGATAAATGTGAACAGATGGTATGTGGAGAGTAACACACACAAGATAAATGTGAACAGATGGTATGTGGAAAGTAACACACACAAGATAAATGTGAACAGATGGTATGTGGAAAGTAACACACACAAGATAAATGTGAACAGATGGTATGTGGAAAGTAACACACACAAGATAAATGTGAACAGATGGTATGTGGAAAGTAACACACACAAGATAAATGTGAACAGATGGTATGTGGAAAGTAACACACACAAGATAAATGTGAACAGATGGTATGTGGAGTAACACACACAAGATAAATGTGAACAGATGGTATGTGGAGAGTAACACACACAAGATAGAACAGTGCTAGAAATTGTTCCTTCTACTGAATATTCGAATATTCTCATCAAATATATGTTGACGAATCATCGACAATTTTGACATCCCTAATTTGTATTCATATAGTCCTTTTAATAATGGGTTTTTTTTGCTGGTAAAATAGCATTTATTCTCTATCAGACAAGAAACTGAGGACTAAATCAGTCTTGTTGTGACAATGAGGCAGTCCATATAACACAATTCTGTAATTTTAAAGAAGCTAGTTTTAAGTTCTTCGATGTAATTTTATCATTGATAAACAAAAGAAGCAGTGTTATTTAATTAGATAACATTCTGATTACTGTTCTGAACAATGTGATGTCACTACAGGGCCTGGGTCATATGAACTTTTCTAAGCCCACACCAATCCAGGCTGCGACCATTCCAGTAGCTCTTCTCGGTCGAGATCTCTGTGCCTGTGCTGTAACGGGATCAGGTACATAAATATAACATTTTATACCAAATTGAGTGTAATTCTATCATTGTCAAAGCTCATGCATTTTATTTTATATACATGTACATATGAATTGTTATTCAGACGAAGATTTTGTAAGTTAATATTGATACATTGTAAAATGGTATTAATCATGATGATTGCCAAGTAAAAGTGTTTACCAAATAGAATTTGCGGTTTGCTGAGATGTAATAATAACCTGTAAAGTTGATTTTGTTAGGTAAAACTGTGGCATTTATGCTTCCCATTCTGGAACGCTTGATGTACCGAACTCAACAGGTAGCAGCGACGCGAGTCCTTGTGCTGGTACCCACCAGAGAGTTGGCTGTTCAAGTCCACACTGTTGCCCGACAGTTAGCACAATTTACCAACATAGACATTGTCTTATCAGCTGGTATGTTTCCAACATAAAGAGCTTTTTCATTGAATTTCCTCCATTGCTTCTCTTTTATCGCAATTCACCTTTGAATTAGAACGCTTTGGCCGATATAGTATTGCGTTGTGTGACGACACAATTGAATCTGTTTGTAATACAATTGCGAAATGCAACAGAAACTCTCATTGGTCCATATGTATAAGTCCGCCCAAATTCCCTTATACGGGAGTAGTCAGCATTTGAAAACATGACGGCCAGATGCTAGATGGAAAAAAAACTTCAAAGGAAGAAAGAGAAAAAGTTGTATTCTTGTGTTGTTGTCTCATAAATGTAATATAAAAAAAATCCTAACATATTTTCCTACTATACTTGTGTCCAAACTTACCTTCAAATATTTATTAAAGCCCCATACGACCCAAAGACTCGATCACAGCTTTTGATGATTTCGTTCGTAGACATAGCCATGTTAGGTAGCCAGTCAATTCGAATCCCGGTTCATTTCCATATTGGCACAATAGCGTCTAGATGTGTACTAATACCCCACAAATATTTTAGCTAAATTGTTTAAATAATATACCACCCCAATCCTATTAAATGATAATTATTCAAATAGCTAAACTCACGGCAGTGCGGCTTTCATTAGTCATGAGCGGCCGCCGCGCCGGCCGGTCTCCATCTAATGTCCTTATGTAGCATATTCGTTCATCTACAGCTTATTTTACCTTTACAAAAACTGGTACAAAAATGTTTTAATTTCTATTAATTATTCGTGATGATAATAAATGAAGAGCGAATACATAACTTACAACCGATTTTATGAATAGATACAATAGCAAGAGTTCGAATTGACCAGCTACCTAACATAGCTACGTCAACAAACGAAATCATTTGAAGCTGCGTGTTTTCGGGTGGTGTGTGGCTTTAATGAATATTTGAAGGTATGTTTGGACGCAAGTATATAGTAGGAAAATATGTTTAGATTTTTTTATATTGAGTTTATGAGACAGCAACACAAGAATACACCGATTTCAGGCCTCAACCGTCTGCAGCTTTTTGTGACCCGTAAATCGAAGGTTTTTATAAGAGGTGGGTCTTTTCAGAGAGCTATGTACAGTTCTCCAGCTACACTGAATCCGCTCGAGAAAGTGGGCGGGCTGTAATCGGCCAATGAAAACTCTTGTTGTATTACATCAAACATGTCATTCAAATTGTTCAATCGTCTCATTCAATTGTGTCGTCACACAACGCAATACTATATCAGGTAAAGCGTTCTAATTCAAAGGTGAATTGCGATAAGACACATTATTTGAAATATTCATTTACACGTACACAATTGAATGTTGATATCTTGTGTGTTATCCCCTCACATCAAAGCTGTGGATGGATAGTACATTTTTAACTTGCCCATATGCATTCATTCGTGAGTTTGTTTGAGGTTGAAGTAATATTCTTATCTGGTTTTATCAAATTTTTCGGAATGTTACTGTATCTTGTATCAAGATCTTGGTCCTATTGGTTTTGAAGGTCAGTTTGTAAAGGTCAAGGTTACAGAAGGAGATGCATAAGTTTGAGTGTATTTGGTTTATACATTTCTAGTTAATGAGCATGTAGGAATGTTGTCTTTAGGTTTTTGTTGGTTGTGAATTTTAAATGATATGGTGATTACAGAGCACTTTTGGAAATATACCTTGCTTTGATGGGATATCCTGCTTATGTAGTTGTGTGTATAGGCTGTTTGTTTATGAGCTGTGTGTATAGTTTGTTTGTTTATGAGCCGTGTGTATGGGCTGTTTGTTTATGAGCCATGTGTATAGTTTGTTTGTTTATGAGCCATGTGTATAGTTTGTTTGTTTATGAGTCGTGTGCATAGTTTGTTTGTTTATGAGCCGAGTGTATAGGCTGTTTTGTTTGATATTGACAGGTGGATTAGATGTAAAAGCACAAGAAGCAGCCCTACGCATGAATCCAGATGTCGTTATAGCAACTCCTGGAAGACTGATTGATCACCTGCACAATTCTCCAAACTTCTCTCTCAGAAATATAGAAATTCTAGTGTTAGATGAGGCAGACAGGTATGGTGTTTACATTTTTAAAAAATACATATCTTGTAGTAAACATGCAGTCTTGTTGTTCTCTCGCAATTCTTTGCAAGAGGGGATATCATATAGTAACAGGTCCATTTGCGTTTGTTTGTGTTGGTGGGTGTGTTTGTGTAAGTGTGCCACTGCGTGGGTGTGTGTGTTGGTGTAGGTATGCTTGATGCCGAGCTTAAAGACACTCTAGAGACTGTATTTTTTGCTTTATTGATTTGATACTTCTCATATAGCTTTTTCATTAAACGAGATAAAGCTGTATTGATTTTGAAGTCCAAAGGTCAAGGTCACTGAGGAACTTAGTAGAAAAAGCATGTAGACACTCTTGAAGCCTTTTGCTCCATAATCAAGAGAGGAACTATATTGATTTTGGGATCAAAAGGTCTATTAGATCAAACTCACTAGGGAGCTGTTGTACATTTTATTTACTGATGTGCATGACTTGTACATTTTTTTTTACACATTTAATTGATCAATCTAATGCATACCCATTATACATTTAAACAAAATATTGACAAGATGAGTTCTTTTATCAATCAGAAGAATTCATTATCAACCACATTACAATTCTGATCTCGTGTGACATCCCTAAAACGAATACTAAACTTGAAAGAGTATATCAGTACATATTATTACGCAGTCTTCCTTTCACAGAATGTTGGACGAGTACTTTGCGGAGCAGATGAATGAAATCATCCGTCAGTGTGCTAGAACCAGGCAGACCATGTTGTTTTCTGCGACAATGACAGAAGCTGTGCAGGACTTGGCCTCAGTCTCCCTCAAGCAGCCGGTGAAAATTTTTGTCAACCAGAACACAGACGTAGCCCTTGGTCTTCGGCAGGAGTTCATCAGGATACGAGCCAACAGAGAGGGGGAAAGGGAGGCAATCATCGCCTGTACGTTAAGTTTGTAAAGAACTCCATGCTTGACAAAATTCTGTTTTGGTGTGAGCTACGTGTATTTCTATTTTCTTAATTCTAAGTACAGCAGTACAGCAGTTGTATATAGCTTGTAACTTATGGTTAAAAGAATTGAGTTTTGTTTTCTCACCACAAGGTTGGACTGAGTGAGTGATTACGTATTGAGATATTAAGTGATCTTTTGTTTTTCTTTCTATGTGGTTGGATTGAGTGGGTGAATACAGTGGAGCCTCGTTAATCCGGACACTTTGGTTCCCAGCAAAATCGTCCGGATAATTGAAGCGTCCGGATAACTGAATCGCATATTTTCTAGCTTTGCATAAGTAGCCAATATGTGCCTACTCTATTGATGCATAGTGAATTAAACACATTCTATCATTGGATTTAACCACTTGCATTAGTAAATAAATTATGATAATGTTAACATTTACATGTATTTCAAAGCACTAAAATTTAATGTACGTGTTCAGTGTATTTGCCTGTGCTTACATTGTACATACATATGACCCCTAAAAAAAATATACAAAACTGTGTACCGTATGCACTAAAACAAATAATGAAGCACTTTAGGTAACTATAAGTAAATAAATCATTAGTAACTAACATAATCATTTACATTTCAAACATTTCATCACACTTTTACTTCTTAAAGAGGCCGGTAATTTCCATCTGTCACGATTTACAGGTTCGGCGGTCTGTTAAAACAATCTTCATCGTCCAAAGTCGATATAAGAATTTCATGATTATCATGTCAGTCGACAACATTCTTTAACCAAAATTCAATCTGCCAGACTTCTATAATTATCCAAGACAATACCAGGAGAACAAAATCATTTAAGCTCGTAATATCAAGACCTGCTACTGCTTTGATCTAGTCACGCGCACCTATTATTTTCATGATGCGATAATAACGGAACAAAACTCGGGTGAAATTAACATTACAGGTACATACAGAATTTAATTGTCATTTTCCTTAAAATGGTAATTTTCTCACTTCTACGCAGAGTTTAAAATTTCGAAAGCAATAAAACTCTACAACATCGTAACAAGAATCAATCGTACACAGGTACATTCTACATGCGTGCCATTCTAAACGTTAAAACCTTATACTATATATGCATGTGCATGAACATACATGTATACTTCACGCCAATCAACAGAATAAAATCCAGAATCTAGAAGTATAATCTACACTCTTTAGATTTGAATAAGCCGATATGAATTTACGAATCAGTACAACTGATACGTGTAGCAGTTAAAAAAATTATCATTACGGCATGATGTTTAATTTATTAATACTAATAGGGTATTGATCAAAACTATAAAATAATATGCTACAGATTTATTTACAAAATTCAACACTACACGCAATAAAGATCTTATGTGCGAAAATTGGCAATACAATGTCTCGATCGGCACGTGCTATCTAACGGACTTATCATCACACACCACCTAATTGGAGGAAGGTGTTGACAGGGTACAGGTAATCGCTTCAATTAGACAGTTTGGCTTGTTTTCTTTATAATTTACACCTTGCTAAAATTGTCCGACACAGACCTTCCCTAAACAAAATTACCGTCCGGATTAACGGTACAATTTTCAATGCATTATAACGTTTTGTAGTAAAAAGTGACCGTCCGGATCCGGAACGCGAATTTCCGGATTAATGATGCAAAATAATGTATAAAAATTCCATTCCCTAGAAAAATCGTCCGGAAGGTGAAGTGTCCGGATTAATGGCGTCCGGATTACCGAGGCTCCACTGTATATGGGTATTCAATGTTGCTATCAGTGTATGAATCTGCCAAATTGTGAAGGAGAGACACGTCTGCTTTATGATGCTCGTTTTTTCACAATTTCAAGTACAGTAATGTATCCTGGTTACTTTTTGTACAGTTTTATTCAGTTATACTTGAATGAAATGGAAGTGAAGCTGTTTTTCTCATCATTATTGTTTCATGGAGGGATGTGTATGAATATTCATTTAATTTGATATTCTTCATTGTCTCTGACATTCAAATTAAGAATCAGAGCATGTATTTGACTATTCGATTAATTAAGTTTAGCACCATACAATATAAATCTCTTAATATACCACATTAGTGGAATTTTTTTATGAGACACTTTAGCGATTTTTGGATAAGAATGGGTATACATTTTTATATAATTAACAAGAGCTAATTTTAGCAACTGAATAATTCCAAGAGAGATAACTATTGCCTATGATGCAGAATAAATTGTTAGCGATATTCAGTTTAACCTATCTCAACACCCTCACTAATAATACCCAAAACTAAATCCATGTTAAAAATTCTTTGATATGAGTGAGATTCTTCAGATAAAACTCTGATGTGATAGAAGAATGAGAGCAACCATTTTGACACTAATTTTATGATATCTTTGCAGCACTGGTCAGCCGTACCTTCAGAGACCACTGTATTGTGTTCATACAGACAAAGAAACAAGCCCACAGGATGCACATTGTTCTGGGCTTACTAGGCGTCAATGTGGGTGAGCTCCATGGCAACCTGTCACAGGCACAGGTTAGAACGTGTTCATGTTCATAATAGAAAAATCTCCCACTCTCCTTTCTCACTCTCCTCTCTCTCTCTCTCTCTCTCTCTCTCTCTCTCTCTCTCTCTTATCCTCTCTATCTATCTATCTCTCCAATCCTCTCTCTCTCTCTCTCACTCTCATCTCTATCTCTCTGGACTAAATGTCTAATCACTAATCATTTTCTGTAATCTTTGAATAAACTTAAAATGGAGTTCCTCCAACACATCAGAATACATTTATAGCTTGATACTATTTCAGAGGTTGGAGACGTTAAAAAGGTTTAAGGAGTCTGCTGTAGATGTGTTGCTAGCAACAGACTTAGCAGCTAGAGGACTGGACATTGAAGGAGTGAAAACTGTGGGTCTTCCCTTTGTGCTATTTTAATTTTATTTTCTTTGTTTTCCCCTGTTGTACTGTAGTTATATTAATATTTAGAATTAACAAGATGACATTTTAGTGTAGATTTTTACAGGTTTGAATTTGAGATGTACATATGTACTATTCCAGGTGATAAACTTTACCATGCCTAACACCATAAAGCATTACGTGCACAGAGTGGGGCGAACCGCCAGAGCAGGACGCAGGGGGAGGTAATTCAACCAGAGAGACAATTTCAATTTTCAATCATTTTTAGAGGTATTAAAGTTGAATTTATACTTTTGATGAAGTTATCTCCAGATGTATGTATTTTAGAAAATAGTGTCTTCAATTTTGATATTTTATAAAGGTACTTTATCAATATGAGGATTTTTTCCTTCTTTGTCGTAGATCAGTGACATTGGTTGGAGAACAGGAAAGGAAATTACTGAAAGAAGTAGTCAAGAAAGCTAGAACTCCTCTGAAAACCAGAATAGTACCCCAAGGTATGTAGGGGGTCTTTATTTTCTTGCAGAATGCTCTACAGAAAAAAAAGCTCTAATCAAATACAGCTATTGTTTTTCATTGATAATTCAAGTTATTAAAATGGGTATCATGAATACGCATTATTAGTCCCCTACCAGCAGAGCCTAAGAGGACTACTAGTTCGCACTCTGTCTGTCTGTTTGTACCCTAAAACATTAACTTTGGCCATAATGTCTGAACACTTTGAACACTAAGGCTTTCATATTTCACCTATGTATTCCTTGTGACATGCTCTTTCTTTTGGTATCAAAATTGTTGACCTCATGATCTTCACCTTAAGAGTTTGACCTAGTTTTGTAAAACTTTTGAATGCTTTTAAAATGCTTAGGCTTTTATATTTCACATGTGTATTCCTTGTGATACGACTTTTCT
This sequence comes from Ostrea edulis, assembly GCF_947568905.1. Classification (NCBI taxonomy): domain Eukaryota; kingdom Metazoa; phylum Mollusca; class Bivalvia; order Ostreida; family Ostreidae; genus Ostrea; species Ostrea edulis. Next base: position 72,239,558 of record NC_079164.1, on the reverse strand, counting down.
TTTGATACCAAAATTACTTTGCTACTATATAGGAGTGGAGCATCAGTGTTTCACATCTTGTTCCACTTTGCCTTAACTAAGGAATCTGAAATTTGATATGTGGTTACCGAATGAGTAGATACAGATCAGGTTTCACTTTTGTTAAGGTTGACTTACATGTATAAATAAGAATATTCACCTGATCATCCAAAAATATCTGATAGATTTTTTTACTCAAGCACTGCACACAAAAAGATCTAATTCAAACATCATGTTGCGATAGAAACACAGTTAGAAATTGTGAATATAGAAGACGCTAGGTACAGTACCGGCCATGTGTATTCCCCTAAAAACACGGGGCCCTGAGGACCAAAAGTCCATGCTTTAGCGTGGGCCTAGAAAAACTTGGCTCCTTTGAAGTTGCAGTTTCTGTGCAAGCCTAGAATCTGAAAGCCCTCCGTGTAACATGGTATGTCCACAGAGTGTCACACGGCGAATCAAATCTTGACTCGGGATCAGTAGGGGACATATGTTGCTATGCAATACTTACAGAATGCTTGTTCCAACATGATACTGCTGCAGATTTCAGAAAATATTTATAGAATTTTTTTTAAAATAGTCTGACTAAACTGGACAATTCTCATTTCAGAGGTGATTTCAAAGTACAGAGATAAAATAAACAAGTTAGAGAAAGACATAGCGGAGATTGAGCAGCAGGAGAAAGAGGAATCTTACTTAAGGGCGACAGAAAACCAGATGAATAAAGCCAAGAATCTGCTGGAGAAGGACAAAAATGGAATGGACGACCAGAAACGAATCTGGTTCCAGTCTCACAAGGAGAGAATGCAAGAAAAGGGTAAAAATATAATTCAAGTAAAAATATAACATGAAGATCAGAGGGAAATTCACGTAAAAATAGAACATGAAGATCAGAGGGAAATTCACGTTAAAATAGAACATGAAGATCAGAGGGAAATTCACGTAAAAATAGAACATGAAGATCAGAGGGAAATTCACATAGAAATATAACAAGCAGAGTAGAGCGAAATTCGTTCATCTTTGTTATAAATATTTTATAAAAAGTGATGCAAATTTAAAATAAGAAAGATTCACAGGATGGAAAGGATGAAGAAAGTATGTTCAGTTCTGTAGTTTTGTACTTGTACCTCCTGTACAATATAGACTTGTACAGATTGTGTGTGATCATGACATTTGTTCTTACTAATTTATCTTTTTCTTTAATTAAGCAATGATACAATTTCAGAGGCATTAAGACTGGGAGAATTTAACAAATTACCAAAACACAGAAAGACAAGTAGTAAAGAGAAGAAAAAAGCAATAACTGTACGTATTGTATTAGTGAACTGAGTTTGCTCCCTTTGAACAGATCTAGTAAACCTTTGAACAAATAAATGAACATGCAAGATAAGCTAGGTATGACGAATGCTGACTGTTAATATAATGATTTGTAGGCAGAGGATAGAGTGAATCACGAAATTCAGAAGTCTCAGGAATATGCCATCCGTAACAGTAAGAAGTCGTTCAAGCAGAAAAAGATTCGAGTATTCAAAGAGGAGGATCTAAGTACCAGTAGGTGTCGCGTTTATTCAGTCTGTCTTGTATTTATACAAATATCTGAACATACAATATAATTTAAATGTTTTAGAAAAAATATGATGTAGATTGGAAGTTGTATGTGAAGAGCAATAAAACCAATGCAATATCTTTTTTCAAGGAATGAGTTATCTATAGATAATATGTATGGGTTCTTTTATAGACACAAAATTATAACTTTAACAGTTCAATGTGAATATTTAGGCTTTGTGTTTATGTAAGCATGTTTCGGAGCAACTTTCAGAACATGCCAAATAAGCATGTCATGCTCTCTGATACAATTTTCCTGGAAATTCTAAAACTGTATCATTCAGTTATTGTACATCCATTCTTACATACAGATTTAATACCAAGTTTAAATCTGACATTAACACCTTGGAATGTTTTCCATATTTAAAAAACACAAATCTAGATATTTAAAAATATATAAGGTGTACAAAACAAAGCATGTAACATTAGTAGTTGAGCTTTTTTACTCTATTACTCATGTTATGAAAATAAGTGCAAATATACCATTAGGTTAAAAAAAATGTGAAATCAGCACCTACATGTAGTTCTACAATAATTCAATATTGATCTATCATCTATCACATGTTTCCTTAACAGTCTTAAAAATATGGGAGGGTGTGTCTTATAATTTGTAACTGACGAAAATCGGAGCTATCGCCACGGAAGTGAATAGTTATATTTATTCTAAAAATATTTGTTGTAAACTAAAGGGGAGGGAGATATGCGATCATGTTGACATACTGTTCACGATCATGTTGACATACTGTTCAAGCACCTGTGTTTACACATTCAACTTTCTTTTTTACATCTGAACTACGATTTTTCAACCATGTGATAGGCCACACAATTGGAAGTAGAATGACATGCGTGATGTTGAAAGTACACACACGGAGTGAGCTTATGATTTCTGGGAAAAATCACATTTGTTGCACAAAAGCAAGTTATGTATACCAGACAAAGTTTTTGTTTGTACAAAAGACAATAAACAACAGCGGATATGATCCCTTTTTTGTCTGAGCCGCTAATATCTACTGGACAGTTTTTCAGATGAGTTTCTAAGATTTACCAGACAAATTGAAAATTTACCGGAGATATCTGGTAGTCTGACGTCTTTCTCCAACTCTGTAGAGCAATTTTCATTGAATTCAATTTTTGGTGACAAAATGACAGCTAATGCCTCTTTTAAAACTGTAATAGATACAACTCATGAAAAATTAACAAAATTCTATTATCAATCTCAGGAACTCCACTTCTGTAGCAATATTTTGGATCAAAATGATTAAAAATTTACAGATCACCTTACATGCAATTTGAGGAAAAGGTGAGCAATCACAACTAACGAAGCTAGTGATCACTCATTACTTGTTAAACAGGCTGGTGTGTAAACCAATAATTTTCAAAGAAAAACGTATATGTCCCCCTCCTCTAAGTTTATTGAGGATGATCAAACACATTTTACTTCTGTCCTGTTTACAATAAATTTCAATTTGAATATGCAAATATCTTTAATAACCTGTAACTGGAAAGGAGAAAATGCAACGGACCAGACTGGGATTCGAACCCAGGCCCCCTGAATCTCCGTTCAGATGCTCTACCAACTGAGCTATCTGGCCACCTGCGATCGAACCAGTCTGACTACTACAAACCATTTATACAATGGTGATTATGCCATGAAAATAAAATTTATCCATGGATTTCAAATTCGCAGAATGTGTAACTATTTAGATGTATGTTTTATGCACAGGAAACGAGATTCATGTTCTTCAAAAAATTGATTGATACTCTAAGATGCATTTTGCTTCCTAATTACGATCGTGTCAGTTAATGATTTGATTGTTGGTCCGTTTGTTTATATATATCTGGCTGTATACCAATAAGGTAATGTCAATAAATAAATGAATTGAATATAGATATAACAGTTCATCACAATATAAATGCTTTTGTACTAATGTAAAGTGTGTATATTATTTTGTACTTTTGTGTATTATACTGTTTAATAATTCATCATGTGAGAAACTGAAGTCTAATTGAGTTTACATAACTAAGTCCGAGCACCATTGATTTTATCACAAAATAAAGTAGGGAATCAAATACAGTGAAACTCTTCACTACTGGTCAGCTGTCGGATGTAAGAAAATGTTCATTATCCTTGCTATTGATTTTCTACTGACTCTCAAGAAAATTCACCCAGACTTTCGATACTTTCAATTTCAGATAGAAAAAAAATTAAACCCCCCCCCAAAAAAAACACCTCAAATTTATTTTACAGCTTAAATTTTTTGTGAGCATTAAAATAAACAAAAACTGCTATTTCATGAATATATATAAATTAATTGTGGATATCAGGAATATCATTCAAAAATTATAGACATACAATAGAGAAAATACCAACACAAAAGTTATTGCCCTTGAAAACATTTTTTGATTTACCCCATAGATAATTCATTGTTGATAGAAAATATGTGTAGTTTTATAATGTATCAAATACTTGTACGTTACTAAAAAGAAATTTATGTGAATAAAATTACTACAAAAGATATATTTCTACATGTATTATGCACAAAGTTTGTTAAGCGGTTACTGTTATTATACTTTGTGAGATTTACCAGTAATTACTACTACTAGATAAGTTTGTTAAGCGGTTACTGTTATAATATTTTGTGAGATTTACCGGTGATTAATACTACTAGATAAGTTTGTTAAGTGGTTACTGTTATAATATTTTGTGAGATTTACCAGTAATTACTACTACTAGATAAGTTTGTTAAGCGGTTACTGTTATAATATTTTGTGAGATTTACCGGTGATTACTACTACTAGATAAGTTTTTGGTTCTGTTAGGGATTGCCTTCACTATAATTATGATATTTTGTTGAGGGTACTGTCAAAGTGGTTATATACACATGTGGGACATTTACACTAATAAGATGGTCACGTAATAAGCGAGTAAATTTCCCCCACACGTATAGTTATAAATATTTGATATAATATATATTATATTCAATTATTGCATATTTTTCCTCTACACGAAATGTTGGACATGGAAAAACACGTACTTAACCCCCAGTGTTGATAACCACTTTTACAGTAATTTAGATTAGATGACTGTTGTTAGATAATTTGTTGAGATTTTTAGCTGTTAATATTACTTGTTGATGTTTTATTGAGACTGTTAGTGATAATGATAGTCACATGATAGAGGTAGTCACATGATAATGATATAGTCATATGAAAATGTTACAGTCACATGATACTGATATAGTCACATGATAGATATAGTCATAATGATAATGTCACATGATAATGATATAGTCACATGATAGATATAGTCACATGATAATAATACAGTCACATGATAATGATATAGTCACATGATAATGATATAGTCACATGATAATGATGCAGTCACATGATGTAGTCACATGATAAAGATAGTCACATGATAATGATATAGTCACATGATAGATATAGTCACAGGATAATGAATCAGTCATGATAGATATAGTCACATGATAATGATATAGTCACATAATAGATATAGTCACATGATAATGATACAGTCACATGACAATGATATAGTCACGTGATAATGGTAGTAACTCAGTATCTTTAAGTATCACTGTATAGGTGTGAGTAAATACACTCTGTGACTATGGACATGCAGCAGTAATGACAGAAATAAGCTTCCTCAGTCACTGGTAACTACCGAGAAACAGTTGTGGAACCTGTTTCTCCCATTATAGTCTCTATATTATTCAGACTGACTGGTCAGGTTGAAATATGAAAAATGAGAAAGCACATTGTCCAAAACGCCAAAGTAATGTAAAAAATGTAACAGTAATGAGAAATAATACCATATCAATCTACTACAGATTTATAGGGAGGAAAGTGCTGAGGAAAATTAATGTTATATTTGTGTCTCTTATTAGATAAACTGCAGAATAAGGGAGGCAAAAAGAGGAAGTCTGCTTTTGATCAAGAACTGACAAATACCGGAAAGAATGCCATTAAAAAGTTCAGATCTGGGTAAGATGCACTTTTAGTTTTAGAATGAATTGTGTCAGCTACTGGTGTTCATTGTTGACTTGCTTATGGCTGATGTAATTATGAAAGGGATGTTGATTTAACTGTTATGAACATATTTGGGGTGGTTTTTGTTTATGCATGAATATTTGTTGACTCTCCAGAAATACAAATATTGATCACTTCCAAATAGGGTACTTAATTGCTGGTCTCTTATGTATCATAAATATTGTATAGTATATTTATTTTGCTGAATTGTGTTGGTAATAAATATAAATGAATTACATAATGTAGTGAATGCTGACTAGGAATATAATGAATGATTAATTGGAACTGGATCAACTGTACTTTTAAAGCTTATACCAGGGTCATAAAAGATGATGAGACGAAAACTCATATCTGTGACTCTGCAGTTTTTGTTAGTTCACCTGAGCTGAAAGTTGAAGGAAGCGTCTAATCAAATATTGTCTGCCCATCCATCAACACAGCTGATAACTTTTCACATCTTTGACAGGACCACTCGAGTGATCTCAACCAAACTACATAAAGCATTTGTGGATTAGGGATTTGTTTATAACAGAAGTGCAGATAAAGAATGGATTTGAATTTTCTTATCAAGATCTTAAAAAACTATAATTATCAGAATGATGTACGCAAAAATCCTCATGAAGTGAAGATTTTCAAATTTGTTGGAACCATGCCCCTGAGGCCAGCATATATAAGAAATAGCTCCTTAAGAACAACAAGGCAATAATTTGTCAAAATGCAGGTTGTATTATGAAAATATCCTAGTATTTCAAACCATTGTCCAAGCTACATTGTACTAATTAGTCTGATATCATGGAATCATGTAAATTTGAAAGGGGGGGGGGGGGGTATTATCAAGATTTTACAGTTTATTTTTGATGGAATGTGATTTCACGGATATAGTTCCTGTACATTGAAATATCATATAAATTTTGTATTTTGTTATGGTTTGAAATTTGTGGGATTGGGGTACGCACGAAATCCGTGAAATTGAGAAATTTGATGATTCCAGAATTAAATCCTTAAAAAAACATTTTTCACGAAGAACAAGGTCCAATTAAAGGCTATAGCATAGCTGCACAGATTTACATAAAGCAAACGCAAAGGTGAAATTAGACACACTAATCAGCAGGTACTCAGCCCTCAGTACCCAGTACTGAGCGACAGGTCACATGATAAATCAAGTGAGAGTATAGTGAGTCATGGGCTTTTGTCGATTTTATTTCTGGGAAAAAGCATCAATCACCAATACAAGAATATGATGCCATGTATTATGAAATCTCTCTCTCTCTCTCTCTCTCTCTCTCTCTCTCTCTCTCTCTCTCTCTCTCATTAGCATCCATGCCTTGAAATATACAGATGCAACTAAGGGTGTCATCTATTATGGAAAAGAAAGAAACAAAATTGGTGATACCAACTACTTGTATCGTTCATCTTAATACTATTGATATAATAAAGGAATGTGATAATAACGGAATATTTACAATTTTTAGACCATCTTTCAAAGAAAAGAAGGAACTTGGATTATTAGGAAAGAAGAGAGGCAAAAAATCCACAGGACCCAAAACAGGAAAAAAGAGGTTAGTTTTGAACTCGCACAAATATTGTAACATTTACCGATTATGTCTCTGAAACCTTTATGTATCAATAAATGTGAATCACTATACACATGCAAACCTTTATGTATCAATAAATGTGAATCACTATACACATGCAAACCTTTATGTATTAATAAATGTGAATCACTATACACATGCAAACCTTTATGTATTAATAAATGTGAATCACTATACACATGCAAACCTTTATGTATCAATAGATGTGAATCACTATACACAAACCTTTATGTATCAATAAATGTGAATCACTATACACAAACCTTTATGTATCAATAAATGTGAATCACTATACACAATGAAGACATTGTAGTTGGAGGCGTTAATCACAGTTTACCCCGCTAGTGCACAGTTTAAGATGTAAATATATGTACGTGGACATGTTAAGAAATTACATGTAGGTTTTGCATACATGTAGTACACATAATTTCAAGTTGTATATACAAAATTTCCTAAGTTACAAAGTGTCTGTTACTGATGCAAGAATTTGAAAAAGAATATTTCTTGAATATATATCATTTCTGTTCAAATTTTTGATATCTTTTTTGTTTTTGCAGGAGGTGACATGATGAAAGAAGTGATTGATTGTTACAGATGGTTGTTTAATACACTACAGATAGTTAACATGGGCTTGTTTTACTTTTCTTTCTTTTGTATGGTATAATTTCTTCAAGATTTTGCCCCTATTTAATATTCAATGCTCGGCTGCTTTTAGCTTCCAAAAATATGACTGTCATCAACAAAAAAAACAACAAGGAATATATGTTGGATTTATGCTCCCCTCCCCCTCCCCCAGTGGTACAAAATTGAAAAGGGTTATACAGATCCATCATTTGATTGAAAGTAGTGCAAATACAAGTCCAGAGTGCCTTGACCTTTGACCATGTGATGTCAAAATCAGTAGGGGTCATCTATTCCCTAGGATGTACCCGTGTACCAAGGATGGTGTCAATCTTAAAACATAGGAGACAGAATGTTGCTGTGTCCAGTGTGACCCATGACTGTGATCTCAAAATCAATAGAGGTCATCTACTCCTTAGGACGTACCAGTGTACCAAGTTTGGTCTCAATTAAGTAAATGATTCTTAAGATATCGGAGACAATATATTACGTTGTCCAGTTTGACCCTTGACCATGTGAACCCAAAATTGATATAAGTCATCTACTCCTTAGGATATACCAGTGTACCAAGTTTGATGTCTGTTAAGCAAGGGGTTCTCAAGATAGTGAGTGTACAGTATTTTCCTATGTCCAGAGTTGTTTGACCATGTGACCTCAAATTCAATAGGGGCCATCTACTGCTTAAAATGTACCAATTGAAGACAGGGTTCTAAAGATTTTGAGCAGACAGTATCTTCCTATGTCCAGAGTGGATTGACCTTTTGACCTGAAAATCAATAGGGGTTATCTTCTACTCATAACCAACCCACATATGAAATATTACAATATTTTTAAAAGTGATTTTCAAGATATTGAGCAGACGTGATCTACCGATTGAACATCGGGAGCAAAGCAATATGCCCCTCATCTTTGAGGGGGTGGGGGGGCATGAAAATAAACCACGCCTTACAAGCAAATGCCTATAATACGTATTTTTTTCTAAAGAACCACAAGGCTACAATTTTTCAACATAGGTTTAAGTTACTATGCAAACGTCCTCATGTAGTGTAGGTTAAATTTTGTTTACACAATAGCCTCTGGGACAAAAGAGGTCAAAGTTTTACATAAGAATTCTTTGAAAATCTTTTCTTGAACCACAAATGTACTGTAAGTCAAATTAATATGCAAACATCCTCATGCAGATTAGATTGTAGGGCCCTGGTGCAGTGTAATATTTCATATGTGGGTTGGTTATGAGTAGAAGATGACCCCTATTGATTTTCAGGTCAAAAGGTCAATCCACTCTGGACATAGGAAGTGTGACTTTATGGCTTATATAGTAAGTCTTGGAAACCAAACAATTCCGTACTTAATGTGAAGAGCTGGTAGGCCTTTAGTAGGACTGTGAATCTTGTAGACCCTGGTTTGGTAGGCCTTCAGTAGAATTGTGAATCTTGTAGACCCTGGTTTGGTAGGCCTTCAGTAGAATTGTGAATCTGGTAACTGCTGGTTTGGTAGGCCTTCAGTAGAATTGTGAATCTGGTAACCGCTGGTTTGGCAAGTTGAAACCATACTTCTAAGCTGAGGAACCAGTCTGTAGAGCCCTAAGAAAGATTTACTTTTAGGCTGAGGAACCAATCTTTAGAGGAACCAGTCTTTAGAGCCCTAACAATGACAGACTTCTAGGCTGAGGAACCAGTCTTTAGAGGAACCAGTCTTTAGAGCCCTAACAATGACAGACTTCTAGGCTGAGGAACCAGTCTTTAGAGGAACCAGACTTTAGAGCCCTAACAATGACAGAATTATAGGCTGAGGAACCAGTCTTTAGAGCCCTAACAATGACAGACCTCTAGGCTGAGGAACCAGTCTTTAGAGCCCTAACAATGACAGACCTCTAGGCTGAGGAACCAGTCTTTAGAGCCCTAACAATGACAGACCTCTAGGCTGAGGAACCAGTCTTTAGAGGAACCAGACTTTAGATCCCTAACAATGACAGACCTCTAGGCTGAGGAACCAGTCTTTAGAGCCCTAACAATGACAGATTTCTAGGCTGAGGAACTAGTCTTTAGAGGAACCAGTCTTTAAAGCCCTAACAATGACAGACTTTTAGGCTGAGGAACCAGTCTTTAGAGGAACCAGACTTTAGAGCCCTAACAATGACAGACTTCTAGGCTGAGGAACCAGTCTTTAGAGCCCTAACAATGACAGACTTCTAGGCTTAGGAACCAGTCTTTAGAGCCGTAACAGTGAGTCGCTTGACAAATAAGCGTGTTGTTGTAATCTCTCAAAATTGATTGGCTTAAGTTTTGTTTACACAGGAAGACATTTATTTCTCAATAATGAAATTGTGATATGAACAAATATATTTTGTCATGACCTTGATATTGATTTGAGGACCACAGTTTGAAGGTCAGAAGAAACTGTCTAGATGAGATTTCAACTGCCTCTAATATAAAGTCAGGACCTGTATAAAAAAAATTCCAAGATAACTATATGCACCAGTTACTATGGATTTAGTTGATACATGTACCAATGTTCATACAAAGAGAGGTGTGGCAATTATCAAGGTATTTTCGATAAGGTCGGCTGTACTTCACCTGTATTTTCTGGAAGATGAGATATAAATCTGGGACTCGATTGAACCATAAACCAAAATCTAAATTTAAAAATATTTACTTAAACTGATATTTAAACTCCTCATCTTGTTGTAGATAAAGCTTGATATGACGAATTTCCGTTTGCTTTGATTGAAGCTCTTTTGTTTTCGGATATTTGTTTATGTTTCGGTGTTTCTTTTATATGGTGAGTATCGGAAGGCTTTAATAGGGTCTTGACATAAGATTACAAGGGTCTGATTAGAGGGTTTATTGAATTTGAAGTACCATGGAGATAAATATCAACAAAGTGTACAATTTTGAAGAATGAACAATGGCAATAGTTGACCCCTCTTCACAAAAGTACATTTTCATTGATAACAAAGACTAAGTAAAACAAACTCTGTGCGGCATGCTAAACAGATAAATATTAGTGTTTGACTTGAATTTGTTTTAGGAGTTGCCACAGTAGATTTTTCTCTCACCTGAAACGTGTGTACAGTATTGATGTCATTGACATATCAGATTTATTATTCTCTTTCAACACACACACACACTATATATATATATATATATATCTACTACTTGTGTAGATTTTTCTATACTTATTTCTGGATTATATATATATGTATTGCCAAAAGCAGTCTTGTGTCCAGTATGTTCAGTATCTTTGCCCTGGAGATCTAAGACTGGAGGTGTTTTTGGTTTGGCTGCCTGTTTTTCCAATCCTTTAGAATCACTCGGGGTTACCTTTTCCAATTGATTGTTCTCTATCTTTTGGACATCAAACAATGAATACAGTGTAATAATAAGAAAAGAAGTGTTTACCAAAATTGTAAAATTCAGGGGTTTTGGTGCCAGGTTGTGGCTTTATGGCTCACATAGTAAAAGTGTGTGATTTCTTTACAAGTCTTGATATTTCCAAACAACCAAACTGAGTACATAAGAATAGTGAAAAGAAGCTTCTACAGAAATTTTGGAATTCATGACCCCTGGATTTTAGGTTTTGACCTGCCCTCGCATCAGATTCCCTTAACAAAGATAATGCTGTCTTTGAAAATCTTTACTTGGTGACATCTTGCAGACATTATGAGCCAGGATCTCTACCAGAAATGTGAAGGTCGTGACCCCTGGGTTAGGGGTCTTGGTGTTAGGATGGGGCTTTATAATTCATGAACATGCATAAATTCTTTGAAAATCTTTACCCATACCAGGCTTGAAGAAAATCTCTATATACATGGTTATGAAAAGTCTGGATCCCTCAAATGAAATTATGGAATTCGTGATCCCTTGGCAAAGGGCAGGCTTTAGGGTGGGGCTCATATGGGTAAAAAGGGAAAATGCATTCAATAATTTTAAAATATCTTCTCTATTATTTCTGTGTATTTTAAAGAATTATTCTATATGTGGTTACGAAACTTGGGTTGCTGTCTACCACAGTTTTCAAATTTCTTGCCCCAGGATTTAAGGCAGGACCCAAATGGGTATATATTGAAAAAGTTGTGTTTGTTTTACTTCTGTGCTTTGTGAAAAATGTTATGTGCTCCCTACCGCTGGTCCTTAAGGTTTGGGCCCAAATGGGTATATATACAATCATCTTCTTTACTTTTGTGTAAATACTCTATGCATGGTTATGAAGAGCAGGTTGCTCTCCCACAAAGTTGTGTAATTTCCTACCCTTGTGTTGATGGTTTAGGCTTTCCGGCAAAGCTAAATAGGTAACATTTTATCTTTTCTTTTGTCCATTGTGACAAAATGCTATTTATGTTTATCAGCTTCTATTACCCAAAAACTCTGCTCACCGTAGCTCGTTTTTGCTGTCATTAAAAATCTGAACAAAAGAATGATTGAGATTGAAAAATTGTCATTTATTACAATACCAAATGACGAAAGAAATCTTCAACATAAGATTTTGGGGGAAATCAGATAATACATTCTACATCAAAGTACCTGCAATGCTATATGTATGGTTATGAAGAGCATAAAGACTACAACCACAATAGTGGAATTCATTACCCCTGGCCTAGCAACTGAGGTTTCAGAGAGAGGCAATCCTGGGAAGAGACAGAACACCAATCGTTTTAAATGCTCCTGTACTGAGCTTGGACATTGAAAAAAAAACCTCTTTGAATCAGGAAAGGTTAAACAATTTATTTGCATTTTAAAAAAGAATGATTAACACCTTGTTTGATTTAGCTGTCCACTATAATCAAGTGACTGTTAACATTGTTAAGGCCAGTGGGCCTTTTATCTTTGTTTAAAGAGGAATTGCACCTAGTCATAATATTTAAAAAGAAAGTTTATTGCAAATTTGTAAGCGAGTATCATACCATATATTCCTTGTCCTTTTAAATGCCACTGGTTAGTTCAGTGGATTAGGTAGCTCCAGAACTGTAGCTCGGGGGTGGGGGGGGGGGGTACCACTGAGCTACAGTACTGCAGCGGTGGATAAAGCTGCCAATCTGTAGACCACATGTTTTAGTTCAGGGTTTATTAAAATGTGTCCATTTTAATGGTAAATTTTTACAATTTCTATGTGTCATTATACATACATTCAACTCTGCGTGGGGATCCGGGTTAGAATACATGTAGGTCCTCAGTGTCCCTTGCTTGTCGTAAGAGGCGACTAAATAGGGGCGGTCCTTTGGATGAGACCGCAAAAACCGAGGTCCCGTGTCACAGCAGGTGTGGCACGATAAAGACCCCTCCCTGCTCAAAGGCCATAAGCACCGAGCATATGCCGAAATTCTGCAGCCCTTCATCGGCAGTGGTGACGTCTCCATATGTGAAGCTGGAAATGTGCACATGTCTTGTAATCTTTACAACTATGCAAATGTTTTCAACGTTTTTGCTGACGGTTTATCATTTCCGAGTGTGTATATTAAAGGCTATAAGCGCCGAGCATATACCTAAAGTTTGCAGCCCTTCCCCGGCAGTGGTGACGTCTCCATATGAGTGAAATATTCTCGAGGGGTACGTTAAACAATAAATATATAATCAAGTTTGCGTCAATAACAATTTTCTTGGATGTACCTTAATTGATACTTGTCTCCGTTGCATCAAAATTGCAGTGGGGGATATTTTATCTTGCCCATATGTTTATATATTCATTGGTTTGCCTGTTTAAAAGATTTTTATAAACGGCACAATACAGTTCAATATTAAAAAGGTCAAGGACTCTGGTTCGCAATTCTTCTTTGCGTTCAAGGTTTTGAGTTTGTACTCTTGCTTGCATGGTGTTAATTTCCACGAAGATATGGGTTTCTAATGAATAACAAAACAACTTTATGCGAAGTGGTATTCCTGCAAAACTGATTTTTAGAATGAAATATCTTGTGATTGGGGGATGTAGCCTACATGTACATGCAAGTTAGAATTTTGAATTTAATTAAGGCAATATTTCAAACTCTGTGGCATTTCACCTATAACCAGGGACGGACCCAGGAATTGCGGTTACGGGGACGCCGGGTTATGAAGCAGGGGTCTGACCGCGTTGAGGCCCCCAGTGGGTCCTGGTGGAGGTCCAGGGGGCAAAGCCCCCGGAAGCTCCTAGATTTTATAGGGCTTGAAATATGTCGCCTATTTAAGTCATTTGTACTATTTTCTATCATTTTTGATAAGGTGAAATTAGTAAAATTACGCAAATTTTAAGGGTTTGGGAAAAAAATTAAGTTCACCCAATAAAGTACATTTAATTCAGGAAATCAAAAGATTTTGTCATTTCTTTCTCCGGTAGGGGAAGAAATTATTGCTTCTTTTATTGTTTAGTACATTTTTCTAAACAAGGTACTACGATTTACCTTCAATTTGAAAATTTTAGCAGCTGCGTCCCCCTCAAATAATGACATGTTCCAATCTATGTTGAATATTCTCGAACGGGACGTGAAACAACAGTGACAATAATTTTCAAGTTTTAACATTCAATGGAGGCAAAATATTATAATGCCGGGGAATGCTCCACTAAATTCATCACGAGCGGCACCTAGGTCCTGCACAGTGTTGTATCCCATCAGGTCACGTGATAGTTTACAATACCGTGGCAGTAGAATTTGTTAAAGGGTGACAACAGACAAGAGGCTCCATAATTTTTAGGTTTTTATGTTACATGTACCTTTCTGGGCTATTCTAGCTATACTTTATACACACTAAAATTAATGAATAAATAGAGAATAATACATGGCCAAATCTGTATCATACTCCATATTAACCCGAGACTCCAATATCAGCTCGAGGGCCGTAGGCCCATGCAGGGGCTGATATTGGTCGAGGGTTGAATGTCAAATCGTGTACTTTTGCTGTTGTTCTATTATTTAGGAGGGGGTCATAAAAAAGAGGACCCTGACCCACCCACCCCCACCCTCTAAATCCGCCACTGTAATACATCTGTACTCCACAAACCACTGGAAATTAAATCCACGACCAAAATGCTCATTTACGAGCAGCTGCAATATATGGTGAAAACGTCCTATAACATGCCTATCATGAATAATTTCTTTAAAATTATATCTTCATTTTTTTTAAATTTCAAAATTTCTCGAAAGAAACGAAATGTGTGTAAATGCGGCTTACAACAGTGTACAGTTGGTTGACGATGACCGATGGATCAAAGTGTCATGACCACAAAATAATACGAGGTTAAGAGTGTCATTTGTTTAAAAAAAATGAATGACACACTTGCACTTATAATGCCCGCTAGAAGCAGTCGTTATCGAACGGATTACACCAGGTTGCCATACAATCTAAACATTTACACTGTTGGATATGAAGTTTTGTCATGGCAAAGATTTGCATTGGATCAACTCCTGGTAACAATTCGTAAGGCCACGCGAATTTAGTTATTCGTTTGTTATCTTGGTCACCTTTCATCAAGATGGATATTATATAAAAGACGGAGACATTCCCAATACATGTATATGGATTACCATTTCCGCCACTACCCGGGGTTGAACTCGCGACCTGCGAAACCAAATTTCTTAACAGCATGTGACCAGCTCGCTAGACCGCTCGACCATCTTGCTGGATGATATATATAATATATATATATATATATATATATATATATATATATATATATATATATATATATATTTTAATTCTCGCTACGTCGTCACACGCATTTGAAATATTTTATATTTATCTCTGTGCTGTATTAAATATATGTTTACTTGACACTTAACCGATGATAAATTCCCTCTAATCTATAAAACATCAATCATCAAATTCAATTTCGTGGCCTACCGACCCAATCCACAACAGTGTCGGGTTTTGTCCTGTTAATCCTCTCCACCAATAACACATTGTCAGACGTGCTAGTCATAGTTTGGCAAAGACGATAATCCCATTGTTCTGATTAATGTATGTTCTCATAATGCCAATTTAGTTTGATTTATCTAACCTATACTTTAATCGAGATGGAGGCAAATCTGTTCCCTGCGGTGCTACTTATTTACTGACACCTGGAAAAGGAAGCTTTTCACTTTTATACGGGCGCCTTTTATAAGATGCGTCGATGTTTTATACGAGTCACAATATAGGGCTTCAGCGGATTATTTATAGTTATGTGATGTTTTTTTTTTTTCTGTTTCGTGTAATAATATGTTTTTTTGAAGATATATGAAAATAAAGAGCTTCAAAAAGGTTCTACTATTATCTCACCAGCATCTGGTCGTCAAAACCATCAAGTGCTGCCCCCTGCAATTGCTTCAAAAGATCAGAGACAGTCAAGAGACGGCCTGACTACCTTAAAGCAATAGGGAAAAAATGTAATTGAAACTTCGAATTCTTTTCTTATTGGTCATGTGCTGTCTAATATATATATATATATATATATATATATATATATATATATATATATATATATATATATATAATTATATATATTAATGAAATTTCAAAATGTTATTATAACAAACAAAACAAAAAACCCAACCCCCAAATGTTTGGTTTTTGCAATTCTACGTCATTGAACACGTAATTGCTTTGCCATTTAATCGCTGTGCGTTTAGGTTTGTCCATCTGCATTTGAACATCAAACAGCAATATAGACCTTCACTGCTATTGTGTCTGAGCCCAGAACCAAGGAGAACAAAGATAAATGCAAAATATAAACTGAAGAACTTGACGCTTTTTGTCTTCAGCCTCCGCCGAGAGCCGCAATAGATCATTGTAAAAGTACGCTGCATCTCAAGTTTTCGATTCTAAGATAAATCTGCGATATAAATGGAATCCATTTCCAGGTCGTGTTAAAAATGTCCTTGATATAATCAATTTTCATTGGCATTTATCTTAACATGCTTCATCTATCACAGACTAATTAGCAAATGTACAAATGATTCATTGATTATTCCACTGTCATCATCCGAAAGGGCAATGTTCTAAGCCAAAATTAATCACAATAATTGAGTTTGTTTTAAAGTTTATTTGATCATTTACTTGTTACCGGGATATTGTATTGCTACATTCATTATCCGCGCTTTACATTAATGTCGTTGGCAGCACTTCAACAAAGCGAAGTTACCCATTTAATAATATGTAATCTACAGATTAAAACAAAGCGAAGTTACCCATTTAATAATATGTAATCTACAGATTACAACAAAGCGAAGTTACCCATTTAATAATATGTAATCTACAGATTACAACAAAGCGAAGTTACCCATTTAATAATATGTAATCTACAGATTACAACAAAGCGAAGTTACCCATTTAATAATATGTAATCTACGGATTACAACAAAGCGAAGTTACCCATTTAATAATATGTAATCTACAGATTACAACAAAGCGAAGTTACCCATTTAATAATATGTAATCTACAGATTACTACAAAGCGAAGTTACCCATTTAATAATATGTAATCTACAGATCAAATGAATATGTATGGTGTTCAGTCGCAGATTTTGTGAAATTATATGTCTAGCAGTAATTCTGCAAGTTTAAGAAATGTCTTTATCTTCAATTTTGAAAATTAACAATTGATATTGTCGATTGTCGACGGCTATAGTCTCTGTTTGACCCACAGGGGCTAAGCCCGTTTTGACCTGAAACTCATTGTAACCATAAATATAGATCTATATTTATGGTTACAATGAGTTTCGGGTCAAAACGGGCTTAGCCCCTGTGGTTTGACCTACATGTTCATGTACATCATGTTACGGTAAATTCCATGCTTTAATGGGTGTATCAGTAGATCTTTATTTTTGGAGTCGCACGTTAGTTGGGTACATGTCAAAAATTCCATCACTCTCGAAAACTGGGTACATGGTACCAAAATATACCAATACGAATCATGAGATCATCACATTTCCTCTAGTTCTAAAATTAAATCTAATCACATTGTTGTCTTCTTGTATTTCAAAAGAAATGGCTATATATATTTAAATTCCAAACAGGCTGCCACTGAACGATACTATCACTATTGATTCCTATGCTACTTTTAGAAAATAATTATTTGATGTCCTTGTGAAAATATATATTTTATCTGATGATCTAGTTCCCTCCAGAAAATAGATAGAAAAGTACACGTTGTAAAAAGAAGTTATTCTACAGAAGTAGACAGGCCTTATTAAATGTCATAGAAAAGCGATATAATTAACCGTCTTCTCATTCCTGTTTTCAAGGTTTGTGACCGATTTATTGCTTTATTCAACACTGTTTATTTTACCATTCAGCACCTAGCAACGCCCAATATGATGCATGCATCTTTCAAAATATTGACGATGATGACTGTTTGCTGTTGGACAACATGTGGTTTTTAAAAGTTGCCAAACTGGTGGGGAGATGGCCTTTGAAATTGACATTTGTAGGGGGAAAAACATATGCACTGTTTTTTCTGATATATTTTGATTTAGAATTTGTGATATTTAATAAATGAATGAAAATACACTGCTCCTAAATCTGATTAAAATGATCAATTAAATGTGTTGTGTAGCCTTTTAAACACATTTAAAGTTTTGTATATAACATCGGACAACAAACACTTAGTACACATGCACGTTGGAATTTAGACACACAAAACATGCATGATTTTAAAAACCGTACTCTTTTTTTTATTTCTGTCTGTCCAAAGTACTAAAATAAATTCTATTGTTTAATTAAAGTACTTCTTTGAACCTCTAATGCACGATGAATTTTGTGTTATTTCATTAAAGTGAAAATGGCCTACGCCGAACAATGCATTGCTGCTTTGGACTTACATAATGTATCAGTAGTTCCTTGTATGATTTCCTTTTATTTCGAATTACTCTTGGATTCTGTCACTGAAAGAAAAAATAATGGGGATTTACTCGATCGAGCAAATTACAACCAGTATTACGTAAATATTAGGTGTTGTAAAATTCTTTCAAGCTTTATATAAATTTAGTACTATTACAGTAGTTGATTTCATTTTTTCAAAATTCGGTATTTGAATTTTTCGAATTTATTTTATACATATTAAATGCGTCATTAATGATGATGACATGTTTCAATGTCCACTAATTTTTATTGCTTAAATGTATTCAGACACATCGGTATCTTGGCGATATCATTTCTATACCGACATAATTTAACGTATGGACAAGTGAAGATAACGAACAGTGACCAATCTCATAAATCATAAAAAGAATACAAAATTACAAGAAAAGTAAACATGGACCCCTGGACATACCAGAGGTGGGATAAGATGCCTAGGAGAAGTAGACATCCCCTGTTGACCGACCACACCCGTCGTGATCCATATATCTTGATCGGGTAAACGGAGTAATCCGTAGTCAAAATAAGTATATACATGTATAAAGAACGACCTAACAATTAGTATGAAACACGTCAGACAGTATTGCGCATGACGCATTGACAGGTTGTATTTGCAAATTAGATCATTACATTACATCGCTCATGTTAATATCGATGTTATCGTATCGATACTGACATAATTTTTGTTGTACATGTACATATCATTTCATTGATTATGGTTGTGGTACAAGCCACTAAAATGTAACCAACTTTATTAGGCTTCCTCCTGACTTTAGACTAATTCATGCATTTTCTTGCTGTTTAAGGTGCCTCGCTTCGGTAAACGACCTAGATATGAATGGGACTGTGGTTTCAATTTTTGTGTTTGTACCGAGGTGTATTGACATCACATTGTTCTATGATACAGGTGATATTCTGTTGACGATATGGGCAGTATCGATAAACCTGTAATGAAGGAATAATTAGCGATAATTGAAATTATTATTCAAGAGACTTACTAATATCGATACAATATGGAGAAGACCTCAGGAAAAACAAAGATAAAGAATATCGGTAGTAAAAAGAGAGGGTATGAATATGATGTTAATGGCTTGGAGAAAAATGTCCACCGAAAGAAAGACGTAAGAGATGCGATTGTGTCAATATCATACATGCAAAAGGGCATTGAAGAAGCTAATAGAATTTGAGAGCGAGGAGAGAGAGAGAGAGAGAGAGAGAGAGAGAGAGAGAGAGAGAGAGAGTATAGCACTTATTTCAAATTTTTTAATGTCAAGTCAAAATTATCAGACATTTTCGCAAATTAATTAAATTGTTTCTAAGACAGAAAGAGAAAAACAAAACCAAATGAACAAATACGAATGATGCATACCACACAAAACACCGAATTTGATATTCGGAACTAACAACTGAATTTCCTATTCAGTACAAGTCAGGGAGTCTGAGTAAATATTTTTGTTAAATAAACACAAGGTTAGGGTCTGCCTGCACTGATCACACAAGGTCAGGGTGGTGTCTGCCTGCCCGGATCAGAATTCGTGTTAGGAGTTTCCATAACAAACTAAATACGGCGCAATAACACGAGAATATCAATTACAATGTTTAACAAGAGCCAAGGGCATTCAGAGAAAAGGAAAGGTTCAGGCATATTTCAAAAATGGAATTAAGCAAAAGAAATGTATAAATCATCGAGAAAATCCACCTCTTCGTGTTAGATATCTGCTTTTAAATCGGTTGATGTGGGTGTAATGGTTTGGAATTCCACCCTATGTTTAAATATGAGCGCGTTTATTTTGATAGTCGACTATAGTTGTACACAGTTTCGCAATAAAGAGGTCGTTTCATCTCAGCAAAACTAATTTAACTTGAATTCTTCTTAAGTTTCCAACCTTCTGCAACATGTCAACAGCATATGCAAATGTTGTATTTGAAAATGATTCTCTTCATTTCATGAACAATATAAATCGGCTTGATCCTAATTCAAAGAATATTATTTAAAAACAGTGCTCAGATTTCCAATTTCTCTCTATATGCTTTAAGACACCTTCCATTAAAATATAATTTAGAAAAATCTAGGGTCGTTATTGTATTGTATGGTAATTTTCTCTTAGTAATTTCTCTCCATGAAAAACTGGCTATGTAGCAGCATTACCCCCCCCCCCCCCCCCCCCCCCCATTACCTCATGGTTATATAATGAGACACCCACCCCAATTATAGTGAATATTTAGTTAAAACTTTCAGAAAAAGAAATGATGTTTTAAAACTGCAAAACCATTATAGTTTATATTATTCATATGTTGGTATAATACTGATATTGTCCATTTACTTGTGTATACACATGATTTGCAAAACACACACACACGCACGCGCGCGCGCGCGTGCGTGCGAGCGTGTGTGTGTGCTGCATCCACATGTAGTTTGCAGTTCATGTAATTTGTAGTTAATGTTGTAAACTTTATTTTTAAATTTCCTTCCCCATAAGCGTTGACATTGGGTTGGGTTAAAGTAACTTATAACACGTTGACACTGGATTGGGTTAAAGTAACTTGTAACGCGTTGACATTGGGTCTGGTTAAAGTAACACTGGGTTGGGTTTAAGGAGGTATGCTACACCAGAGAAATTTGATGTAGATGAAAAGTGTAGGATATGCACAAAAAATATTTTGAATTTTCAAATTTTCAAATTTACTTTATTTTGTCAAAAAAATACAGTTTTAGTAGAAGGTAATCTGAAAAAAATTTAAAACCCCTGCTGGACTCGAACCTGCAACCTACAGTTCAGCAGTCGGTATTCTTTTTTTTCTCTCTTTTATTTCAGTCGGTATTCTAACCTACTGAGCTACTCGGCTAGGTATTTAAATGGAAAAGGAAAAGTCAAATATTGCTGATATCGATTTTCTCATCCATGTTTTTAAAGGAAGTCAGCCATTATGACGATGTAGAGTACTACCTTAAGTAACCTGCTCCAGGCGAGAAATGGGTAACTGAACCCGGAACAAGAAAAGAGTGAACGAAAAGTGGGTTAAATATAGCGGATAAATTAATTTACATCAAATTTGCCTTGGTTAACATAACCAAGTTTGAAGCCCTTATACAACTTGAATGTGTTTGTGATTTTTAGCCTCGGAATTTAAAACAAGACGTGAAAACACATTGTAGAGTCTATTTCTGGGCGAATTGCACGCTAAAATTTATAGTGTACCAAGCACTGTAAATGATGGTTAACGGCGTTAGTATAATTCAACATGCAGTACATCACTAAGTCATTTACAGTGTATAGTCTAGTTAGTAGTTGGTTGGGGATTTTTAAAACTTTCACAGTCTGATAAACGTGGGTAAGCAATCGTAATCTGACGTAAATACTGTTCAATGTCTCACAAAAATATTCTTCATATATATATATATATATATATAATGGTGAATTGCAATTATCAAAGCTATAGTTTACAAATGATAATTACAGTTTATCCATTGTAAAATTATATAATTCACGCCATGCGTAAATTATAGAAAGCGCTTGTTAGTCATGCAGTTTTAAAATCACAGTTAAGGATTGTTATTTCCAGTCTATTGTATATAAATATTAAGACCATGTTTAAATTTCATGGTTTGGACTGCAGTAAAAATAGCGAAAAAATAAACTGAAGCGAAAATAAGACTATATACAGGATAGCTTAAGAAAACAGCTGTATAAGATATAAGAAGTCTACTTTAAATTGTCTGTAGCTATATTGTACAGCTGAAGCTAAAACTTATAAATGTAAAAATAAAAGTTGTTTATTTGATAAATATAGATTTGCAATGATTGAAATTATCATTAACAAGATGAATCATAGTTGATGAATGTCAATTATACCTTAGAACCAAAAATCCGTATCAGTGTTTCTAACTTTGCTTTATCAATGTTTATCAAAGTTTCTAACTTCATTTTTATCAATGTTTCTAACTTTACTTTTATCAATATTTCTGACTTTATTTTTATCAGTGTTTCTAACTCTCCCTTTATCAATGTTTCTAACTTTACTTTTATCGATGTTTTTAACTTTACTTTTATCAATATTTCTGACTTTATTTTTATCAATGTTTCTAACTTGCCCTTTATCAATGTTTCTAACTTTACTTTTATCAATGTTTCTAACTTTACTTTAATCAATATTTCTAACTTTATTTTTATCAGTGTTTCTAACTTTACCTTTATCAAAGTTTCTAACTTTACTTTTATTCATAAATGTTTCTAACTTAATTTTTTTCAATGTTTCTTACTTTACTTTTATCAATGTTTCTAACCTTTTTTATCAATGTTTCCAACTTTTTTTGTTTTTATCAATGTTTTAAACTTTATTTCATCAATGTTTCTAACTTTATTTTTATCAATGTTTCTAACTTTACTTTTATCAATATTTCTAACTTTATTTTTATCAGTGTTTCTAACTTTACCTTTATCAATGTTTCTAACTTTACTTTTATTTATAATTGTTTCTAACTTAATTTTTTTTCAATGTTTCTTACTTTACTTTTATCAATGTTTTTTACCTTTTTTTATCAATGTTTCCAACTTTGTTTTTATCAATGTTTTAAACTTTATTTCATCAATGTTTCTAACTTTACTTTTATCAATGTTTCTAAGTGTACTTTTATCAGTGTTTCTACCTTTACTTTTATTAGTGTTACTTTTATCAATGTTTCTAACTTTATTTTTATCAACGTTTCTAACTTTAGTTTTATCATTGTTTTAACTTTACTTTTATCAGTGTTTCTAAACTTACTGTTATCAATGTTTCTAAATGTACTTTTATCAGTGTTTCTAAACTTACTTAAATGATCAATGTTCCTAACTTTATTTTTATTAATGTTTCTAAGTGTACTTTTATCAATGTTTCCAACTTTACCTTTATCAATGTTTCTAACTTTACCTGTATCAATGTTTCTAACTTAACCTTTATCAATGTTTCTAACTTAACCTTTATCAATGTTTCTAACTTAACCTTTATCAATGTTTCTAACTTTACATCTATCAATGTTTCTAACTTTACTTTTATCAATGTTTCCAACTTTACCTTTATCAATGTTTCTAACTTAACCTTTATCAATGTTTCTAACTTTACCTTTATCAATGTTTCTAACTTTACCTTTATCAATGTTTCTAACTTTACCTTTATCAATGTTTCTAACTTAACCTTTATCAATGTTTCTAACTTTACATCTATCAATGTTTCTAACTTTACTTTTATCAATGTTTCCAACTTTACCTTTATCAATGTTTCTAACTTAACCTTTATCAATGTTTCTAACTTTACCTTTACCACTATTTCTAACTTTACCTTTATCAATGTTTCTAACTTTACCTGTATCAATGTTTCTAACTTTACCTTTATCAATGTTTCTAACTTTACCTTTATCAATGTTTCTAACTTAACCTTTATCAATGTTTCTAACTTTACCTTTATCAATGTTTCTAACTTTACCTTTATCAATGTTTCTAACTTTACCTTTATCAATGTTTCTAACTTTACCTTTATCAATGTTTCTAACTTAACCTGTATCAATGTTTCTAACTTTACCTTTATCAATATTTCTAACTTTACCTGTATCAATGTTTCTAACTTTACCTTTATCAATGTTTCTAACTTTACCTTTATCAATGTTTCTAACTTAACCTTTATCAATGTTTCTAACTTTACCTTTATCAATGTTTCTAACTTAACCTTTATCAATGTTTCTAACTTAACCTTTATCAATGTTTCTAACTTTACCTTTATCAATGTTTCTAACTTTATGACACGGAGCCGTGTGGTAAACTTCATACTGAATATAGAATATGGGACACTGTTTACAACTGGATTTCCACAAATTTGAATGTCGGTAAATTGATCTGTGGTGCAAAACATTCAAGGACATTAGATTGACTTACTCTTTTCAAATAATAGCTCGAAAATTACGTTTAAAAAGTCATTCTAAAGTACATAAAAAGAAACGATGAATCATATCAATTCCATGTCAAGAGAGTGTTTAAAGTGCACTAGCATTTAATTTGTTTTCTATATTTAAGAGTGTTTTATATTTAGTCGAAGGGGACTGCTAGTTTGCAATCCGTCCATGTTACATTTTTTAAATTATGCATTGATTTGGGAAGTTGAAATTTGGTATGTGGTTTTCTACTGTTTTATTTACAGATCAAATTTAAGTTTCGTCACAGTTGAATAATTTTTACAATAGTTGGTTGAATGAAATTCAATTTGCATGTTTTCCGTACCTTTTCCATCATCCTTTGAATTAGGAAGCTGAGATTCGGTCTGCAGTGCACTACTGTTTTACTTCTATATGTTTACATATCAAGTATCAGTACTTCATGTCATGTTAACAAACTAATGAATATTAACAGGAAAAAGTCATACAAAATATGCGGGTTTTTTCCCTGTCGTTCATTTTTCTTTCATCGATGTTATCACATAGAGATGGTCCTTAGATGTCTATCTAAATCTGTAAAAATTGTAACTTTTCTCCAATAACCAATCTCCGCTATCACTATATTATATTTCAACTCCCGAAACAGAAACTCAGATTGAGAAATCGAAAGTACAATGTACATATAGGAATCATTCTTTATCTCTCTTTCTCTCTCCATCAAAAGCTAGAATAGACCTCGTGACTGCCAAAATACCAAGTAGTCGTGAACATCTTGACCTTCGTAATTAAGAAAGGTCTTGATATCGATAAGAATAATTTGATATACATGTATGATGAGAAAATGGTATTAAAGTACACAAAATCGAATATGCCCATATCGAATGTATAATCATGTAAAAGATTAATATTAAAGATTATAAATCGTTTGTTTTCTTTTAGAAAGAGATAATCAATTTGATATCTTTAGAACTGTGAACAAGTTACCACACAGATCGAACTTAACAAAGTGAAAAAGATATTGGTATTGACAATAAATATATATCAATGAAAGATATCAAATGGTATCAAGTGGTATAGTGATCCAGGATATCACATTTCATCTAAAGAAAGTTAATGCTGATTTGATAATCAACGCTGACAAATTAAGGTCACATTTCGACCTGCCTCCTAAAGAGCCTTTGTTTCTTTAATAAGATATCGTACATTGAGTTGTGTGGATAACATGCTATCAACACAATCTGAATTTTTGACATAGTTTTATACAAGTATTTAAGGCATGACTTGCAAAAATAGATTTGAGTATAACACAGCATTTTTTTTTAATAAGTTCTTTTTATCATCAGTAATAACTAGGACAGAGTTTGTTACATGAAAAGCTGTCTCTCATAATCTTGTCAAATATTCCATCTTTGATCCTTCTAAAATTAAATTCAATAAACGTATATGTACATGTATTTTAAAATGCATTTTGTTAAACGTTGAGACATCACGAACGGTAACTCTATAATCTGCTGATCTATTCCTTACCGGGGATATATGTTTTAATTTTTAAAAGTTAATCTTAACTTTTAAATTTTTACAAGCAGTGGTATCAAATGGTAATGCATTTCTTTTATTTATACACTTTTAAATCACCGCTCATTGGTAGATGTGCATGGCGTGATGTCTAGTCATGTGTAATTTTCAGAACTTTTTTTCTACGATGACCTTTCACGGAAAATGTGACCTTGCCCAACGTATTACCATCACAACATGCATACATTTTTTTTCTCGACATTTGTCACGGTGGCGACCCATTTCATTATTCATTTCCTAAACAAGATATTTCTTAAAGTTTATATTTCTCTTTCTTTATGTGACTCTAAAATGAGACACATCTGCAAATTTTAAGGTATACCTTGTTAAGGAATGAAAGTACTCATTTTTATTTTACCAGTGCAGTTTACACATTATAAACCGCGAATATGATTTTTTTTTATGACGCGGAACAAAATTGTTCTGGAGATCAGGATCGTTTAAGAAGGCAAAAAAACATTTATGTGAGCAAGCCCAAAAAGCCATGTATGGGGTTATATGAAAAATTAGACAATATATAATCTATCAGTTGAATGTCAACTTGATTTGTTCGATAAAGTTGTTGCACCTGTACTTTTGTATGGTTGTGAGATTGGGGGTTCGAAAATCTTGACATTATTGAGCGAATGCACTTAAAATTTTAAAATATATTTTCAACTTAAAAAGTAGTACTCCAAATTATATGGTCTATGGAGAAACTGGCCGCTTTCCTTTATATGCAACAGTGTATACAAGAATGATTTCTTACTGGGGAAGGTTATTTTTAAATCCAGATAGTAAGATTGTGTGTAGTTTGTATAAGTATGTACATGATCTATTCTGTAGAGAAAGTCATAAGAATTCTTGGTTATCTTGTATTAAAAATATTTTTGATCTTTGTGGACACTCCAATATATGGAATGAACAAGCATTTTTTAATACAAACTGGTTAAAAATTACTGTTGAACGACGTCTTAAAGATCAGTATATACAGAAATGGCAAAGTGATATACGGGAGTCATCTAAGGGTGAAACGTATAACATTTTCAAAAGTGAATTTGGGTTTGAAAAATACTTAAATACTTTACCTAAAAAACTTCGAACAATATTTATTAAATTTAGAACTTCAAATCACCAACTCCCAGTAGATACTGGAAAATGGTGTGGCACTCCTAAACCACAAAGTTTCAAAGTTGAAAGAACTTGCCATATCTGTAATACGGGTCAGATAGCTGACGAATACCATTTTATCCTTGAATGTAAGTTTTTTTAATGTTATAGAAGAAAGTATCTGTGAAGAAAATATTGTCACAAACCTAACTTTTTTCAAATTTTCAGAGTTAATGTCAACTTCAGACCCTAATGTACTTATCAAATTGTGTAGTTTTATATCTAAAATATATGACCAATTCTGTCCTCCTTAACTCATTTTATGTATATAAAACAACTCCCTGCTTTTTTCACGTGTACCTTGCATATAATATATTCTATTTGTAAATATTGTATATATTGTACCTCATGTACCATAATATGGTGTGAGTGAATAAAGTAAACTGAAACAGGAGAATATAAAAGAGAAGAGGGGTTAAATGTTTTGCAACGTCAATCCTGTAGGACTTCATATGGTGTGACTGAACGGTGACAGGAAAAATGTTGATAAATTCAAATGAACCAATCGAATTGCGTTTTACAAGTGAAATTACATTGTTTTAGGATAAATGGTAAAACGGCTTACCATATAGATACACGATATACAATTGCAAAGATTCCTAATTTCAGTTGACCCGTAGATAACTATCAGCGATAAATATTGCATTAGATTATACTGAAAAACGTTAAAAATATTTTCCTTTTTTAAACGATGCGAAACTAATGGAAGGGTATACGGTGTAGGAATACTATCATACAGTGACGTAAGCACAGTGCCGGGATTACATTTCCTTTACCGCAAGGGACTTTCTCATCTCATTGCGAAGTCGCAGATCGCATGTAGTCATGTAAACAGACAGGAAAAGCACGCCACAACGATGGTGTATAAATTCATTTCAAATAATATGAGCTAAGATAAAAGTAACATTATGGACTATGGCTGCAGCCCTAAGGTTTATAAAAATATAATAAAATTTCTGTCATCGCTACAAAGGCTTATTTTACTTTCAGAACGTGGTCAATACTGGCATATAGATTTCGGTCTAGTTGGAATGCAATGAATTTAAGAAGAAACGAAGAAAGCAAGTCAATACTGGGGGATTGCAGGCACCTGCTTTCTGCACCTGTGTATTGGAAAGGAATTGCCCCCAAAGTAAACAATGCACAGGCAAAACAAAACAGAACCAGTCTTTTAATTCCATATATTTAAAGGCTTTTTTCGTCGGGTTAATTGATCGTATTGATTGGATTAAATACTTAATTGTTTCCTTGAAGAAAGATTGATGCTAAGCAAGCGAAAGTTCACAATAAGTATAATGAACTGTCACGTTTTGTAAATATAAGTCAGGTATGGTATTTTATAATAGAAATTTTAAAATACATGTAATGATAATCACTCCATTTACATGGAATTCCTATCTTATTCCTATATCGTATTTCTCGAATTTCGCCAACGTCCAGAAAGACTTGCACTTTTCACCAACAGAAAATGTATACATGCAACTTTAGATAATACATGCAATTCAAAGAATTTTACAAAACCTCTTATTTGCCTTTGCATATGAACATAAAATTACTGCTTTTCTTACAAATTTAATCAATTTAAAGTTGTCATGTATGTTGTTGGCACTGTACACCACTCTGAAAACGTGCACTGTTCTTATAAATTCACTGTGTTTATAAAAAAATATATATATATATTTAAGATAGATTATGAACTTATAATTTATAATTTCAAATGTTTTATTCTAATGTATTGTAATACATACAATATTCGGAAAGACTAGAATTTATGGTAGAGGGTGATATAGAAAACAAGGCATAGATAAAGATAAATACGTT
Source organism: Ostrea edulis (assembly GCF_947568905.1). Taxonomy (NCBI): domain Eukaryota; kingdom Metazoa; phylum Mollusca; class Bivalvia; order Ostreida; family Ostreidae; genus Ostrea; species Ostrea edulis. The sequence goes on along the minus strand of NC_079164.1, from coordinate 72,210,414 downwards.
TAGAAAGAAATCTATGTAGACTTTACGTTAAATTCAAATACATAAATGGTTTTTATTTTCTTTCTTTCTCTCATTTTAGAACTTTTTATTTAGATTTGAAAATTTCTTGAATTTCAAAAAACTCTAAACTTCAGCTGAAACTTTGAAGTGTATATAATCCATCCAGGCTAACAAGAACAGAGAAAAAAATTATGTTTAACATGACGAATATCCAACGAGCGTATTACTAGAACGTACGATAACGTAAATGATGACGCCAGAGACAAAGAAACACCGTATTATGCAACTTTCACAAACTGAGAAATATCAATAACATATTAAAATATCTTTCGTGTTTGAATAGCATTGACCCTAGAACTTATACCATTAAAATAGGAAAAACCAGTGAATGAAAGCCATAGAAGAGAAAAATTACAGATGGCGATACAACTGATGTGCCTATCCCGACAATCCCTGTTGAATGATAAAGAGAAATATTTCAACAGTACAAAATTAGATTACGTAAGAGTGAGAGAGAAATAAAATTAAAGAAAAACAACAACCAATTAAAAAAATTCTGTTAAATTTTATCAACAGCTTGAAAAGCCTACAAATGTGTTGTGAATACACAAATAAACATGTGAGTCATACATATATACACAACATAATCGCACAATCCGCTTCTTCGTTCAGTTCAAGCATTCATCTAATCTCTTGTTCGTAAATTCTTAGCCAGGCTTAGAGCAATTATTTTCTTTTCTGAATAATCCCTGCGTTACGCTCTGAAGAGAACTGAAATTACAGGGCGCGCTAAATATACAAAGATTTTCGGTTACATGGGAGTGTTACCTGAACCCATGCAATACAAGATTTAACACAATACACAAACTTAAGAAACATGAACAAAAATGTAAATAACGTTTACCCGAGTAAATAGACACACAATTGATCAACTATGCGCTGGTAGGTTTAAATATTTTACGGGAGAGGGGGTTTAACGTGTTATCGTGCACAGATAAGAACCTCTTTATTATAATGCAATATCTTAGTCTGCAAAAAGTTTTTTATTGGATTAAACTCAATTGGCCGCCGGCATGCCCCTTCGCAGTGTTGGGAAAACACGTGTACAGATACACACAGCATTGAAAGACCCCCATTCCCTTAGCTTGGAAGAAAATACCATTGTATTTATAACTACCGGTGTGTAGAATCAATAATACGCGAATTAGCTCTCTTCTGAATAAAACGTTGTGTATTGAATTGCAGAAGGTAACGGGCTACGTATGGGTACACGGATTATCCAATTAGCAACGAAACCGGCGCCACTGCTGCGCCAAACCCATTAACTTGAATAAATTGAAGTGCAATTAGACACACTGGTCAGCCGGGACTCGCAGATAACTCTTACAAGACTTATCGCCATTCATTGTTATTTTTATTTCCAAAGCAAACAGTTCCCCGTTGCCTTCATGGAACCTCAATAGTCGTTATAACAACTTGTGACGTTGAACACACTCAGTCACGTGTGAAAGATGGGTTTATATCACTCCGCATAGCTTAAAAAATCCAAAACAGCGAAATTAACATTTGTCAGGGTAGTGTTTATGAAATTACATTTCGTAATCTGTAAATAATTTATTGACTCTGGTTGTATTTATTGCGAAAGTTGTAGAAATGGGTCGATAAAATCGAACCGTGAAGATTGGTTTCTTTTGTTGGAGCTCCACGACAAGTAGTGCTCAGGTCAGAATCTGAAAAATATGGTGGATTTAATGGAATCAATGTGGATTCTTATATCGTAACAGAAAATCTCTTTTCCTCCCTTGATTAGCACAAATGGTCCCCTCAAATTTCCCGGAGGGGATGTCGAACATAAATATTTTCGATCTGTGATGGGTTGTATGAGTTCCAAATTGGTGCCCGAGGGCCCTGGGAATCAATCAGTCGTACAAGTGTATAACAATGAGCGCAACAGAGAATACAATCACAGGAATCCACATCAGAAGCATTCTAAAGACCCCAAGGATTCTGTCGGTCCGCCGACGGACGGTCAGAATGGACAGCGGAACAACAGAAAGGTGAAAAAGTACCGTGATAAGTTTGATCCACGAGTGACGGCCAAATATGATATAAAGGCATTAATTGGAAGAGGCAACTTTAGCAAAGTTGTCCGAGTTGAACATAGGGTGTCCAAGCAGCCCTATGCGATAAAAATGCTGGACAGAGTACAAGGGAGGGAAGTTTTCGAATCGGAGGTAGCGGTCCTTCGAAGAGTGAAACATAATTACATCATTCAGTTAATTGAAGTTTTCGAAACGAAGGATAAAGTGTACATGGTTATGGAATTAGCAACTGGTGGAGAATTATTTGACCGTATCATTGCGAAAGGCTCCTTTAGTGAGAAGGATGCCACAAGGGTACTCACAATGGTCTTAGACGGTGTGAAATACTTGCATGGATTAGGAATTACTCACAGAGATTTGAAACCTGAAAATTTGCTTTATTATCATCCGGGTCATGATTCCAAAATTATGATAACTGATTTTGGTCTCAGTGCCACGAAAAAAGGAGCGGATCAATTTATGAGAACCACGTGTGGCACACCCGAATATATTGCACCCGAAATCATTGCCAGGAAACCTTACACCTGCCAAGTGGACATGTGGGCAGTCGGTGTGATAACGTACATTCTACTTAGTGGTACTATGCCGTTTGACGACGAGAACAAAACAAGATTATATCGACTCATCCTCAAGGCAAAATATAGCTATGCCGGGGAGGTGTGTATGAATGTAGTGGAATATCTTCCGTGGGAGAGTTTTCTGCGTTTTTCTACCTTAAATATCTACATGCATTCTTATGATTTTGGATCATACACGTGTGTGAAAGAATTCGCTTACTTTGCAGTTTCTTGATGGGTATATTTGTAATGGAACGTCGTTCATATAATATATGATGCATGGATTCCCCTTAAACTACAATGTATATTGATTAAAACTCTCCAATGTATAATATTTCTAGGCATAAGGTCAGACCCTTAATATATAGTGGTAAATTCATCAGCTCACAATTTTCTGTCTGTAGAAATATAATTTACTTGAAAAAGAAATCAGAATAGTATCAAGGATAAAGAAATATTTCATTGAAAATTATGAAATGAAAGAATATCTTTTGGCAACAACTTCAATTAAAAAATTGAACCATGAAAGAAATGCACGAGAAAAACCACAACGCCCTTGGTTTTTATCTCTAAATAAGAATTCAATTTTTATCTTGAATTTGGTAATAAAAAAAGGTGCACATTATACTATCCCGCCGTCCTGAATGTAGTCCATCTTTCTTGACCCATAATTCCTAATCCGCGTTCTTCTCTGTTCGATAAACTTTGAATCTTTTATTGATAGATAAAATCCGTCCTAATTGTATTGCAAAAATGTTTTCTATGATCTCGGCTAAAAAAAAAAAAAAAAAAAGAGCATAGTGCGAAGTGGCGTTGATTTTGTAAAAATAGTTTCTTATCATCTGACAGTTTGGCAAAATCTTTGATTTCCCCCCTCGAAATCAATGGTTCACGCAAATAGAAAGGCCCTTAAAACAAATTCTAACCTTGTCAATTTCAGTATTACCTTTTTAACAACCTAACCCATCCTTTCTTCTCAGAAAAAAGTCATCTTTGTATATGAGAGATTTTCCTTTCCCCTCCACTTTTACAGATTTTTATCTGTGGATAAACACGCGATTTCAGACGTTTGACTTTTAAGAGATGGAAGACCTGGCCGTGGAGAATGTATGATCGTGAAATAAATACAGTTTCCGGCGAATCTTTTGATCAGAAAAAGATAAAGTAGAACAAAAGACTCGCCGTATTAAAACGATGCTGGCTGCCGCTTCAGTACTAATCCTGAGCTGTTTGAGATTAACTTGTCTGTATTCCTTCGCCATTTGCAGGTGCTTCGGAATCAACATAGGATTGTAATCGAAAAATCAGACACGTCCTTCACCTAACCTCGGTTGCTAACACGATGCCATAGCACATAATTTGAGTTATATAAATCCGAGTCAAGTTTTCCGTGCAAATCCGAAATTTAAAAAAACTCTAACAGATTAAAACATTGGCGAAGAAAATTATTTTCTTTGAAATATTCTTTCTAACTGACAAGATTGAAGAATATAATGATCAAATCTCGATAATAAAATGTTTCTTTCTCTAATTAAAACGCTCCTAATAATCAGTTTTCGCTTTCATGCACAGATAAAGTTTTAAAATCTAATCATGAAAAAGAGAGAAACGCATAAATTTCAACCCAAATATCTCGTAACTAATCCATTAGCCTTCTGAAACTAAGATGCAGATGTTGCAAGACTTGATTGTTTCTGCTCGTAAAAACCCAAGACATACGAAATGTCGGCTGCGTCTTATAGTTGAGTCACTATTAAGGATGAGTAAATAGGGCACCTACTGACACCATTAGATTGGCGGCAAAGATACGGATAAATCCTACCAAATATTCATAAAAACTTCAAACAAAAATTCTCTACTTCTCTAGCCTAGACAATTGTGATAAAGAGATAAATACACCGTATTTCTGAATGATACCACACAGTAAGCCAGTAATTTTCTATCAAATAATTATAGTCTACAGAAAAGATCAGTCCGTTCTGTGATCAAATGACAAAGTGCACTCGAGCTTGTAAAATAACGAGCTAACCCTTTCATCAAGAAAAGTACAACTCTATACTTCACTTCCTAATCTTTTGATTATTTGAAAATATTCAAAGATCCTATGACAATTTGACAAGTAAAATTCGTTTGTATTTCGGGCCCATAGCGGGGAAACTAGGCCCAATCGTATCATATGGTTGATTTCGAAATTTATCATATAGAAAATACAGCTGTATGCCCTATACTCGAAATATACTGAATCAGCAAAATGAAACAGAAAAAAAAAAATATCACAGTAATTCATCATTTAATATATATTGGAAGTGGGTTTTTTTTTTCATTTCCACTACCACAATCACAAATTAGGTCTATACTACTGGGATATCTGACCTGTTTGTAGAATATAAGTAAGCACGGTAGTATAAATGCAATTATGTAACCAAAATATACACTTATGAAAAAGAAACTCATTCGATTTTGACCATAAGAGTTGTGTGATGTTTACAAACGTTTGTGTAATAATTTTCACCAGCGAGCCCAATCAACATATCAAACATTTTACTTAGCTCGTTAGGGGGCATTTTCAATTATTAAAGTCGAATATATGGTGTACTTTTAAAAATCCAAGAGAAGAGAATCTCCTTGAAGTATATTTCATGACCTCGTAATTTTAAATGTTCTGGATAGAAGATTGCTATAATTAAGACAATAATGTGATAATACACGTGTGTATTAAAAAAAACTCATGTTCAATAATTTATGTATGGGGTGATCAGTCCCCTGGAACGTGATAATTCGCGTTTGCAGGGTTACTATATTGCGTCTACTGTACATTTTGATTGTATATTAAGATTGCGCAATTTTTTTTAATTGTGACGTCACATTAGATTTGCAGGCCACTGCGTTGAGATGTCAAAGGTTCAAATTAGACCAGAGATAAAAAATTATCAAAATATAATAATTCCTTGGAAATCATAATGTAAAGATTCTCAAATCTCTCAGATGTTATACTTCCAAAAAAAATTAGCTTTTTTACAGGTGTCGCTTTCACGCACACGAAAACGCAGTCACATCTGATCTAACATGCGATAATTACCAAACAATCTGAATATAAGAATTGGGGTTTCCCCCCCGAATATTGATAGTTCTCCTCTCTCTCTTTCCATATATTTCATTTTAATAAGGTCAAAATTATTTTTGATTTAAAGTCCCCGATGTAGGTTAGTGCCTGTAAACTTAAAATGCTGTTACAATAAAACATACCACCTAATTTGATCGGCTTGAAGCGAAACCTTTGAGGACCCTTGAAATATCCCAATATATATTTGCTTTTATTAAGTAGATTAGAAGCCTACATACTAATAAGTGTCGTTTAAAGTTTGATAAATGAATCGAATATATCGTTCTGGTTAACGTATTTACTTGATAAAATGAATGTTTGATAACATTATTACGATGCCAAATTGAAGTAGATAAACAGCAAACTTTTATAAAGTGCGTAATGGTTTCATAGGCTCTATATCAATTAAATATCCTGAAGTGGACATTCAACAACACGCAGTCAATCAAAAGTACTAAAACATTAATGCACATGGTATGAATACAGCGATGTGAAAGTTTCAATATGATTGGTCATCATTTATTAGAGCGAAACGTACCCCACCAGATCCATCTCATCTAGACGTAATCTGAACAAGTGTTGATTCATTACTGCACAACAATACACATTTGAAAAGATACAGGAAGCGAGATTCCCCGTTCTCAGACAAAACACCTCACCCAGTGTTGATTCAGTGAGTTAGCGCATATGGAAATCGTTAGGCTGAAGGATGAATCGGTTCTTGGTGCTATCGCGAGTTCGTTACAACTTCTTTCCAAAATCTCTTGTCTTATAATATCCCCTTAGTAACCACCGTAATCTCTTTGCCGCGTATCCTAATCGTTTTCGTTAACACCTGCGTGGGATAACGTTTCGATGCCGAATATAAATACGGAGGCGGTTTTAATTTTATTCTTTGGTCAGAAGACTACTGTGAAAAGTGTCAATCAATGAATAGGTTATATATCATTGAAGCATACAAGTCTATGTTAAACTTTATTTGCACCCCATGTAATTAAAATATCTGCCAAGAAAACGTAAATATGCCACTTACAGTGGAACCGAGTTACTACGTTCATCCCTAACTCGTCATTCAATGTATGCCAAATCGCGAACAAACCTGAAATGACATATATGAAATACGGTTATGTGTTGTAACAAAAAAGTAATGCGATTTTTTAAAGGAAAATAGTCTGTGTTACTCTTCCCTGGCAGAGATGTATAACTTTTGTAACACAAATGCCATTGACATTTGTAATAAAGAAATCCTCTTGCTATAATAAGAATACACAGGACAGGTGTGTGTATCTATCGTATCAGCACCCTCATTTTATGTCTAGTGTCTAAATGCTCTTTTCCCCCGTGTTAGATAATAATTCGTCTCTTATCTGAAATTGTTTTCTGTTACGATGAAATCCCAACGATGTTAATATAATCTGAATGTTCAACCTGCAAGTCAAAGGTTGCTCCCTGCGTTTTGTCACTGTACAGAGCATTGGTCGGATAGGGTTCTCATATAATGCTGGTTTCACGTATAGCTGAATGAGATAGTTTCTGTACAAGCATATTTTCGTTTTTCATGCTACAGCGACTAGAACGAAAAGTTGTCTTAAGTTTCCGAGAGAATTCGCCATCTTCACGCCGTCTCTAGTCTAATCTGATTAAGCTGCAGTGTGACGTCATCAGGTATCTTGGACCGTTCCATTCATGCGAATAAAAATTGCAAACATGTTAGGAAGAACGATAGAAACTTGTCAAAAAGTTGACAGTGATAAGAAAAACTCTCACACAAATTTTGCAGTGCATGATCTTGATTTTGAAAGCTTAATTTCGCTTGCATTGTTATTTTGATTCATTTTATTTTACAGCATTGGAAGGATGTAACACCTTATGCTAAAGAATTTATCGATAGACTTCTTGTTGTCGATCCCGAACATAGGATGACGTCAGAAGAGTCGCTAAAACACCAATGGCTAACGAATGCAAATGCTGCCGGCAGCAAAAATCTCCACCGTACGATTAGCCAAAATCTCATTCATCGTCAGTCTATCCGAAGCTCCAAGAGTGCCAAGTCGACCCGCTCTACAAAGAGCAACAAATCAAACCGTTCAGGAAGGTCCCTCCGATCAGAGCATCGCCGAGTTATGCCGGAAGAAATCGACGAGTTACATCGTAATCCAGAGGTGCAGGCCGACTTGATGTCCATTGGTTGAAAATATGTGGATTTTGTTTTATTTCTTCACAATATCAGGGTCAGTACCACACCGTCTACGTTTATTATAAGAGTCACGTGGTGCTTTGAAATCAGTCGGTTTAAGAAATTCGCCATTTGGAGGGTACTAAATGGTGCCAATACTTTAATTTCAAAGCACCTAGTTGAGAAAATACAGTGCCTCTACAGGTGTCTGATGCATTAGTGCCAAACACAAACCAATATACTGTGATATGGTCTTTAAACTCGCATTTTTACACTCTATATGAGCTGTGCAACTCGGGATTACTGAACTTGAAATATTTCAAAATTTTGTTATTCAAAAACTCTAATGAGATTAACACATATCTTTATAATTGTTTTCTGCAGATGAAAATCTCCTGAAAGTATTAACCAATTTGGTTTTATGTATTTACCTGATCAAAAGATTTCTTAATCCAAAAATAATACTTACTCTAAAAATAGCTCATATAAAGTACATTGCAGTGTAGTGCAAGTCATCACATTGTAAATTTCCTCCCACCAATCTAGTCACGTGATTAAGTATATTCGATTCCCTTTTCAATTTCATTACCTATTTGACATCATCACCCTAGCACATTCATTAGATGATAAAGCTGTAATGAAGAAATGAAATTACAGGGAAAATTGGACTGTACTTATATTAACTGTATATATGTAAATTTCTGTTGAACAAAATATATTTTGCATTTATGTTTTATATTTATCAATGTTAATGAGCCAGGGATTTTTACATGGAAATATCTGACTATAATTTAAAAAAAAGAACGTAACAAATTTTGTGATGTCATGTTCATTTAGTTACATAATTGTTGATCATATTGATTATGGAAAATCGTAAAAGAGAACATGTTCATCTGTTAAAGAATGGCAAAATATTGAGTATTGATGGTTTTATGAGGGTTTTTTGTAGAGTATTTTCTTTAGCGCGACGACTTTGCTGAAGAAAATATTATCAACATTGGTTTCCGCTGGTTGTTCACATTTTACATTTTTATTTTGTACGTAAAGTGAATATTGCCAATCTGACGGGTGTTACACTTCATCATTTCAATATATCAACTGCTGACCTTTTTATACTTACAAGTGCTACTGTTCTGTTTGCCTTTGTTAAAATTGTTTTTATTAATCTTTGTTTAACCTTTCAAGTGCCATGTTAAGGAGGAAGTTTATTGATGTATTTTAAGAGAAATTTGTTTAAATACAACAGGTACTATTTTTTTTTTAAAATTACTTATTGAAACCTTGTTACGTTTCGTTTATAAGTGCTTAAAATTGTCATAGGTATACTATGACTAAAACCATTGTTAAAATTTGCGTGAAGGGCTGCATATACAAGATATAGTAAAACTGTATGTTTCTGTCCCTTTCTTCACTTCGTAGTATAGCTTATTATATGTACAGTCATATGTTACAAATATTTTATCAGCTGTTATTTAAGCATAAGTATTATTATTTTTATTTTTTGTCAGCCAAATTGTGCCTTTACAGTGAATTATATTGTTGTTTTAAGGCTAACCGTCCAAAGTCGAAATAATTTTGAAAGTCTCACTTTTCCGTTGCTTAGAGTCAATGTATACCGTCCTTAGTAACGATATCGATATTGCTTGTGATAGAACAATTTTACAAAAACTTTCTTACAGAGAGTGTATGGATTTTGATGGAAAGAATCGTCTTAAAAGATCTGATTTTTTCTAATGAATATGGTATCGTAGAGAAAATAGTTTATGTTTTTATTTCATATTTCATTATCAACCTAATGCCACAGTGTAGTGTTTTCAGTAACGACTGCATTGTGACGACTATTTGTTAACACGTAATTGAAATGTTTTTTGTAAGTCATCTTCTATCTCAATAGATGTTATAAACTTAATAAAACTGATATTAATAATGAGCCATATCTGTCGTTTGTCCACATTTACGCGATACAATATCTTGCATTATATACCATATAGAGAATATACGACCATTTTCACACAGTATAACAGACACGGTGCATTCATTTCAGATTTATGATATTGAACTTGTAAAAGCATTCATAGATAATAAACCTCTCATACTATCTTAGAACATCGTATCGTAATGCTTAGTTGATTGTAAGATTTAAAGAAAAATTTCTAAGTGACGAACGAGTACGAAGCATGACGGTTACAAAAATTCCGGCTATGCTATTTAGCAAATTCATCGACAAACCTGTTGAAAAACATCAATGTCTGTCAAAGAATTGTTTTATCGAATACACATGCATATTTTATAGGCAGGGTTTTAATTTCGGGATGCCAACATGCTTCGGTATGCAGTGGAATATCAGGTAAAGAGGTTCTTCCCGCGACATATCCATTTATTATATGGCAGGGTAAATTGCTAATAAAATTGATATTAATAATGAGCCATATCTGTCGTTTGTCCACATTTACGCGATACAATATCTTGCATTATATACCATATAGAGAATATACGACCATTTTCACACAGTATAACAAGCACTCTTCTTAAAATGGTATTCATTGAGTATAACCAGGGACTTCATTTGGATACATCCCTACAATCGCATACGAGCAGCACAAACTCTTCTTAAAATGGTATTCAGTTATTGACTGGGTCCGAGGACAACAGCTGTTTTATTTTACCTCAAGCAAATTATTCTCAAAATATAGAGGAGACAATATATTACTTTGACCGTTGACCACGTGGATCCAAAATCAATAGGGTTCATCTACTCCTTACGAGGTACCAGTGTAACAAGTTTGCTGTCTGTCAAGCAAAGGGTTTTCAAGATACCGATATCATTATAATAATAGACAACACGCGTTAATTTCGATGTTCAGGTTGTTTCTCAATTCAAAAGGAATGATAATATAAAGCAGTAACATCAGCTTCCCAACAAAGCCGACCTTTCTGCACTTTCATTATATTACAGATAGACGTCACTTGATCATTCACAAAATCCTAATTGGACACCTATCGACCCAATAAGTAACCTAACATAATTTGTTATAAAGATGGACACGCGAGTTCAAAAGGTTACTAATTGTATCTTAAGAGAGCTCTTGTTTGCGAATTATTAAAGTTCTTCAAAGTTCTGTAATCAAAATTCTGATTATTTACAACAAACCATATCTTTTTTAACACACATCTTTGAGCCACTTTATAATGACAAGGTGAAAATATCAACGAACAGTAATCAATTTCATACATATGTAACTCCTATAATGACTACAAAATTAAGAGTTGGGCAAACACGGACCCCTGGAACACCAGAGGTCTGGTTCCCAGGAGGAGTAAGCATCCCCTGTAGAATGATCACAACCGTCGTGAGCCCTATATATTGATAAGGTTAACGGAGTAATTCGTAGTCAAAATCACTTTATAAAGACGGCCTAACAATTGGTATGAAACACATCAGACTGTATTTGGTCCTATGACAGGACTATAGTTATAACGATCATATAATTTGCGAAATGCTGACTTTAAACGAGACTATTGAAATCCCTGTTACATCAACTTGATTGTCCGTAGTGTGCCTCGATTTAAAAACTGATCATACGCAGAACAAGCTCTAACGTATTGAATCAGTTGAGATATATAAATGCCATATGCAACTGAAAATGGAATATTGCTACATAAATATGGGCAGTTGACGATGGAGAAGTTGAAGTCATTCCGATTGTCAAGAAGTTGAATGGTTAGTTTGCCGTTAACCTCTATGTTCAATAATAAAACAACAATCTCTGTAACTCTTGTTGACAGTTTACTCCACACTTCTAATGTATTCTAAACATTTCAATAGGGCTTTACTTTCTTCGCTTCCTTTTTCTTCATTTTAAAGTTGACCTTCAAATAAACACAAGAATTATTCTTATCGTTGAAAATCCAAATATAGATAAGTACTGTTTACTTAACCAAATCAATTTTCCATTTTGGGACGGGTATTCATATAAAAAAGCTGACCCCGAAACCCAATTATACCACACCAATTGTACAGTCTCTACAACCGTCTACAACTTACTCTCTGGGTGTCTGGCTTCTGCACGCAGTCGCTCCATTTACACAACAAAGAGTCCTCCGCTCCCGATAGCAATGTGCAAGTCTCAAAAAGATATCCATAAATAAACTTCAATGATTATCGCAGAGAAATATCAACTTACTCGATAATTATCTCATTGTCTACTTATATGTTAACGAATTTTTGATCATTTTCTCTTTGTATTACTGAGCTTTAATCTTTATAATTCAAAAGATCAAACAGATTTGTTTTACACTGTAAACATGGCATACAGGGGTTTAAGAAATCTTTCCTTTGTAATACCCCATTTCTACTCAGCTGTTCATCTAACGCTTTAGATCTTAGAAACACATTGGCACCCCATCTGTATGTAAACCCCAATATACTGAAACTCTCAAATTGTGAGATATGATATTGTTATAAATATTATTATACCGTATTATCCCAGTGCAAACATCTCACGGTTGATGAGTGGCCACCTTTTAGTGTTTTCACGATTTTCAATGTTTCGTCTACAGTCGCAATTCTAAGCTCACCACTGTAAACAAGCAATACATTATTTCGAGTTAACAAAATCTTGCCATTTTTATTTACATACAGATTGCAGAAACAACAAGAGCTCCGTATGTCTAAGTGACGTCACCTGCTCATCTTCACGACACTGATGAATCGTTTAGTTGTGTAACAGCTCTACAAAGACTGTAATGGGTTTCATTCATGTACTACTCCCTTATCATCACGGAGAATTCCGTTACAAATTAGTTTGTCTTGCAGATATTGCAAGGTCACTTTGAATGAAAAATAAGAACGGAAAGCAGGAAGCACTGTGGTGAGGATGAAGATAAAGAACGTTTCAGTTGAAATGGGACCGTTTTTTAGCTTGTTCCACGGGTGGTGGTGTTCTGAGGAATTATTTTGTCACTTGCCAAATCCATTCTTGTAGTCAATATTTCTTTCGTATACGTAACAATGTTCTATTCAATCGTCAATGGAGAGCGTAAATTGTGATCGAAATGTCTGGTTTTTTACTATCCATCTTTTCCAGATGAAATTCCAGATGTGCATTTTAATTTTAAAGTACACAGAAATAAATGCTTGAGAGAGATTGACGTGAGAATATGGAAAGATACAACCATACATCTTCGGCCATTTTCTTTGGTCCAGAGCCATCAGTCTGTAGATTTCATTCAGGCCAATGGGGTCACATAGGTGACGCGACCTGCCCACCTTAATATCATTGATGAACTGTTCTATACCTTCATCGTCACGGCAGTCCAACTGCTGTCTATGTCTCGGACAACTCAAAATGAAGTGTGTCTTGCGCAAAAATCCCAGTACATCTCAATCAAAATTTGACCAAATGACCCATTTTAGAATGATAGGTATGACATCACAGAGATGACATTTGCCCGTCAGTTTCTGTTTTCTGACATATATAGGGCTATTTCACAAATCAAGTTTTTTTTTTAAAAAACAACCTCGAAGGAAGACTTTGACAAACTTAATATTCATAAAAGGGATTAATCTTTCAAGTACATTTCCACATACACAAGAAAACCACCTCAAAATATGGTCTTAAAATAGTGTTTCAACTAACTAGAATAAAATGGAAAATTGTGTCATTTCTTATGAATACAAATTAGATACAAACTAGAACTGTCCTAATGGGACTAATACCCCCCGCGGGGCATATAAGATGATGGGAAATATTTAATGCAAGCACATTGGATATTTTCACATTATCTACAGGACAATCAATGTGAATGCAGAAGTGTATATTCTACAGTACAGCAGTACATGAAATATTGAAAATGTCCGTAACTTCCATAACTGTTAAAATATGTCAATGAAAATAAAAGATGCACAACTACATTATATATATAAGATGAGAATAAAGTTTGAATCAAATCTGTTCAACGGTATTAGAATTAAACTCTGGACAAAGTGCGCAACCCCCAAAATGAAAAGAAAATGTGCGTAACTTCTATAACTGTTAAAATATTTCAATGAAAATAGGAGATGCACAACTACATAATATATAGAAGATGTGCAAAAGTTTGAATGAAATATGTCCAGCGGTATTAGAAATAAACTTCGGACAAATTGCGTCTACGGACAAACGGACGGACAGACAGACGGACAAAGTGATTCCAGTATACCCCCCCCCCCCAAACTTCGTTTGCGGGGGGTATAATTATGTATTATTGGGATATATTCTCTTTTATGAAACAAGTGCTTCTCTAAAGCTTTAAAATCTACAAGGACTAGAAACTTAAGAATGCTATCATATTTTACAAGTCCTTTGTCACCAAACAAGTACTTGACTGATTGACTGTACGATCCAGCACTCCATTCTTACTTCACAGTTTTCTTAACTATTTTTTAAAGTTTAATTTCTAATTAAGTTTTATAGACGAGAACTGATAAAAAAAATCCGCATATAAAGGTTAAAACCACCGTCCAGGATATTCCCAAAGGCCCATGATTTATCATACCTTTGCTCTATCATTCTGCACGATAATCAATAACCAATTTTGAGTTCGGAAAAGTCAAGGTGAATGCACTCATAACAAGATCTCACCTTGTCGGAGGTGTTTTCGTGATATCTGGATTTTAGTTTCTAAACAGATAACACGCTGTATAAAGAATTTACTTGTTTATTAGAGGTAGTCAATATTTTCATTAAAACTTTATTCACTGTATTTGCTCAGGCAGAATGTTTTGAAAACATTAAAATAGTCACTGCTCTTAAGCCTTGTGTAGGTAAATCATGAGAAGAGGTCGACTGCATTTACTTTTATCATAGTTCCGAATCCCGTGTTAAATTAGCTAACATCAGTGGATGAGCTATCGAGATATATATGCGACATACCGAGGAAGAGAGAAATCATCCCCAAACAAACAGTTCTGCAACATAATAATGCAATCTCGATTTTAACAAATAGACAAGACATCTAATTTGAATATTAGTTTACCTACTCGGAACCTGTACAATTTATGAGCTGTGTAGATATTCATGTAGTATACATGTGGAAAATATTATTTCAAAGGTGCCTCTGTGATTGAAGATCATAATCCAGCAAATGCAGATTAGAATATTTCTGAATGAAATCAAACCTGTGGGTGCCCAAAACTAGATACAATTGGTCTACATATATACAATCCACCATATAGTCAAACAGCTCAGTGTCCTAAAAATAGAAAACAATTCATTATTCTTATAATCTACATGCATTTTGTTAAAAACTTTCATTTCTTACAATTTTAATATACAAGAACACATACTAAATCTCTGACAATTTCTATAGTACTGTCGCAGCATTTTGATAATCAAGCTGATGTACAGAGAGAGAGAGAGAGAGAGAGAGAGAGAGATGGGCACTGATTTTTCAGTTCTTTGATTGTCAACATTATATGGGGGGGGGGGGGGGGGGTTGGGGGGGTTGGGGTTGTTACATCCCTTTAAGAATGCTTTATATATGTACTAAACACCATCTACTTCTCATACTAGTCCGATCTTCTGAGTTCTGTAATCCCATGAGGATCCGGGTTAGAATAGGTCCTCAGTACCCCTTGCTTGTAATAAGAGGCGACTAACTGGGGTGGTCCTTCGAATGAGACCCCCAAAACCGAGGCCCCGTGTCACAGTAGATGTGGCACGATAAAGATCCCTCCCTGCTCAAAGGCCATAAATGCTGAGCATAGGCCGAAATTTTTCAGCCCTTCACCGGCAATGGTGACGTCTTCATATGAGTGACAAATTCTCGAGATGGACGTTAAATAATATACAATCAATCTGTGTTCTGTGATTGCAATGAATAAGTGTACATCTAAGGGCAAACCTAAATTCCCCCAAAACACACCTTTTATATCAGACATAGAAAAACATGTAGATAATGCATGACCTAAAATTACAAATCATTGTATGAATGAACCAGTTCACACGACATCAACAGTTCTCAAGTCCTTGTATGTTGAAAGCAATTTCTACACACCACGACCAACTTAGAGGTTATGTTGTTAACTATTTTACCTAGAAGACAGTGGTAAAACAATTCAGAGATTGCTATCTTGTGCCCACAGACATGACGATAAAGGTATAGGCACAATTCTAATAAGAAAACAACCCTTCACGAGAGTTTCTGAACAAACTTTTGTACTTTAACAAATCAATGTGGAAGTATATGTTTTGAGAACCGAATTGAAGCTATTCGATGAGTTAAACAATACGACTTGGTTCATGACAGATGTACAATGTCCAGCAGTCAAAGTTTACATATCTTTGTGCTTCCTGAATCCTGGATCGTTGACCGATTTCTCAACAAAAAGAATTTAATAAAGGCCTCTAATAGACCATTATGATGGCATTTAACGCTAAATCAAAGGAATGTTCCTGCAAAGAATTTTTTTTCAAAATCAATCTTTTGTATTTGAGAAACATTCGGAAACTCAGAGGGATTACAAATAGTCAGTAATATACAAATATATCATGACCTCTGTTTAATTGCATTGTCGTTTAACATTTCAACGTCAAACTCTTTTTATTTAACCTTAAAAATTAAGATAATTTAGACAAATCTGTCTAAAATGAAAGGATATATTTTCTAATACATACAGTAATCCCCCCCACCCCCTGTTTTTCATCTTATCATTTGACTATTTCATCCTTAAAGTTCAACATAAAAGAAAAGTTCAAGGTCATCTTAAAGATTATCAAAGATAACTTCCAACACCTGACAAAAAACAACGTTAATATGAACTTCATAAAGCTCCCAGGGAGAGTTTCCTCTCATTATCCAAGAGACTGTTAATCATACCTAATCCCCTCACGATCTCCCGAGAATTTACCGAGCCAACACAAAAAGAAAATCTACAGCATAGAACAAATCTAAATCTAACACGCTGTACCGACTTAACTCTTAATATGCTTGAATGAAACACAGAAACATCAAAAAAATGTGCATAGCACACAGAGGCATTAAACTCAAGATAAAATGAAATTATCCCTGCAGACAAACTCAGTTGCCATTTTTATATTGCAATTCAGTTGCCTTTTACTGCGATTAGTTGTAGCTACACCTTATTTCTACCTATTCTCGTGTTGTTACTTGTGTAAAATAAATGTCGACATAATTGACAGCTGGACCAAGATGATCAAAATTTCAATCTGAAATTTTATCAAAATGCAAACATGGGCTGACACGTGCACTGGCTGACATTTTTCTGTGTGTTGTTGCGATTTGTTCTATTTTTACCAAGAGTACACCAAAGTTAAGCAAAATAAGATCTGTTATTCTCTCATCTGATCAAATGTTTCGTTTTACTTGTCACTTGTATGATCAGATAATACAACGATAAAAGTGTTTGCTTTCATTTCAGATGGATCTTAAAAAAAGAACAGCAAAGACAGTTCGTCAAACTCATGTTTACAAGTACATAAACAAAGTTTACAAGTAATAATAGAGGATTATTCTAGAAATTTTGCCTATCCACCAAGAATTTGTCACGTTAGGTTAGCTTAATACTAAGCGCCATCTCTAATTTAATCCAGATATGTTGACAAAGTATGAATATTTAAAATACAACATTAGCAACAAAAACATTTAGCTGCCACATTTTTCGGCGTAAAGATGTTAAAAAGCAAAATTTTACCAAAATTGGTGTCATTTTTTCATTAAAAACAACAAAAGAATAACTATCTCAACACAACAACAAAATAATAACTATATCTAAACACAACAACAAAAGAATAACTATATTTAAACACAACAACAAAAGAATAACTATCTAAACACAACAACAAAAGAATAACTATCTAAACACAACAACAAGAGAATAACTATCTAAACACAACAACAAAAGAATGACTATCTAAACACAACAACAAAAGAATGACTATATCTAAACACAACAACAAAAGAATAACTATCTAAACACAACAACAAGAGAATAACTATCTAAACACAACAACAAAAGAATGACTATCTAAACACAACAACAAAAGAATAACTATCTAAACACAACAACAAAAGAATGACTATCTAAACACAACAACAAAAGAATAACTATCTAAACACAACAACAAAAGAATAACTATCTAAACACAACAACAAAAGAATAACTATCTTTGACGGCATGCCGAAGTTGATACTAAAAGAAACATAATGTTGCTGAAAGCGTTAGATACTTTGTCAAAGTATCTATTTGGGGAGCACTCGTAAATGTCAGTTTTCTTGATTAGAAATCCTGTTCAACCGATTGGAAGAGAGCTGTTATTTACCCGCAAACGTGTTAAGCTCACCATGGAAGGGCAAAGTATACAAAGATAGCTAAAAGGTGTAATATTGACATGGTAGGAAAGTCAATTAATTACTAAGGGGATATCGACTCACTCGATGTACAATTATCGACAACTTCGTGTTTTTATTATTACAGAAACTGCACGTAACCTATCCATTGTTACCAATCAATGCCCTAAGCAGACGTTAACTTCTCAAAGAAATCCCATCAGCTTATCAAAAATCACATGCACTAAAGCTACAAACGCCGAGTCGCGTACATGTATATATCAAACAAAAAGTGAAGTGTGGCATTGTATGTACATGTAGATAATATGGTTACCTAGAACTCATTTTCTTTCAAACATGAATGTTAACTTGTGATCTTGACCATCATTATTCCCCTTGGGACTAATATCACGTACGACTCATTCAAAGTGGACTTCTACAATCCCTGAATTACAGATTTATGGACCATACTATGATATTAATTGACCTTGACCTAAACCACATGACCTTGTGTCAGGGTTAAGACTCATCATCTAGCCATAAGCAAACATCGTGCTTCTACACTATATAGTTATGGTGCAGACAAAAATTTCAAAATATATTTACCAATGACCTTGACCTGGACCAAATGACCTCGTGTAAGGGTTATGACACACCATCTGACAATAAACAACCTTTGAGCTAAGCATAATGTATATGCTTCTAATATCTCTCCATTACAAAGTTATGGTCTAGACAGAAATAGTGGGAGAGATGGTCGGACATGGTGATTACTAAATATTCCCACCGAGGCGATTGGTGAATGGTAAAGCTTACCCATCACTTCAGATATTACAAACAATCCAGAATATTTACATTTCCAATCTTTTTGCCTTTGATATTTTTAGAGTCATTTCTTTATGAATGATATCTTTAGAGTTATTTCTTTATGAATGATATCTTTGGAGTCATTTCTTTATGAATGCACTGCAGTTGTAAGCAGGGCAAGCATGGATCTTGATCAATATAGTACGTCTATTTCAATGACGGGTAATGCTGACAGAAATGAAAGTAATGTATAAATATGAAAAATAAATTTGAAAATGCATTAGCGCATTTTTCTTTTAAAATAATTCTTATATTCCTCTTTGTCGAAATTCGGCTTAAAAAGTGCGTGTACGAAAAATGTCACTTTTTAAACGTCTTTGCATTCCATATATTGTTATATATAAATCTGTACTACCATTGAAAAATCAAAACTCTCTTTCTGCTTTATCACATCTATATGTAACTAATCATGTTCGAAAAAGGTAAACAGATGTTACCTATTCATAATCTTAATTTTCACTTCATACTATAGCGGGATATCTTTCGAGCAAGCTTCTGATCAATATTAATGCTATTTTCAAAATGGGACAGACCATAAAAGTTAGAGGGAAAAAAATCAACATTAATGTTTCACCAAATATGACAAACCAATGTTAAGAGATGGGACATTAACCTGGTGCTAATCACCGTCAGCTCATTTAATCTCCGGTGGAACACTCTCGGGCATCAGCTATCAATAGCCAACAAAAAGTATTCCCATAAAATAGAATAATTATAAAGGTTAATTATCTCTCTTAATTCTAATTTCCATTTCCAACGACTTTTTCCTCCCGAGAATAAGGTGTCAATATCCAATACATTTTTCGCGTCCATTATGTTAAAATAATCGATAACGTATGCGTGTATATATACATATCCACACACTGACAATATTGTTTAGGGCATTTCAAAATAAATTTACAAGGACTAAAAACTGATGTGTTCTATTTTATAAAATACTGGTTATATTAATAATAAATAGTAAAGTAGATTTTCTAAAATAGAACACATATTTACTGTAATGTGGCTAGGTTACCCACCCACCCCCCCCCGGTCGCAATTGCCCTAACCATTTAAGTCCATCAATGGATATTATCAATCATTATCATTATGTACAGGAAGAATTGTCACGATACATAAGATTAAAGGAGATTTCTGTTGCCGAAGTAGAGAAAGCGATTTTCTAAGATTTGATACATTATCATTATATAGCCATACTGACCCCGCCCTAAGTCTGAACCCCTGACCCGGCCAGGGACAATGCGTTTCACAATTCAAGTACATGTAGATTAATGTTTCATGGACCCCATAACTATGCATTCAGTCTATCTTCCACTAATGTGGAAGTAAATGTATATGGCCATATTGGCCCCACCCCAGGGTCTAAACCTTTACCACAGGTGTCCTGATTTTCACAACTTAGATAGAGGGCATAACTATATGCATTTAGTTTTTCTCATACATATGTGGGGGTGGGTGGGTTATAAGATGTAAGACATCTCACTATATGGACCCATCCTAGGGCATGGATCCCTGAAAAAGAGATCAGGAATTTCACAATTCAAGTAGAAATCTTCATGGACATTATAACCATGTATTTAGTTTTTCTAACACACGTCTGAGAAGAGACAAGATTTTCTAAGATTTAATATATGCTTACTATATGGTCATATTGGCCTCACTCGAGAGACTAAACCCCTGGCTATGAATTTCACAATTTTGGTAAAGGGCTTCATGGATATCAGAACCATATATTTAGTTTTTCTCCCACAAGTGTGAGGGTGAAGAAGATTTTTGAAAATTTGACATTTATTGCAGTTTTGGCCCCACCCATGAGGCCCTGGAGGAACTAAGATAATAATTCCTCTTATCCTAAAGAAGTTCCACACCGAAATGGTAACAACGGGCCTTTTAGTTTTCAAGAAATTAAAAATGTAAAAATTTTAACGCACGGCATGCGACGGACGACGACCAACAATAGGTCAACTGAGTCACTCAGGTGACCTATAAATCAGTAATAATGCAAATAAGAGCACAATTAAGTAAGTCATTTTAGTAAAACATTCATTTAACGGGCAATATCCCTCCGATAACGGAGAAAAATCAAACATTGACGAAATACTATATTTCCTTCATAAACGTATTATTAACTCTTTTTATCATATATAGTCTAGAAGGTTTAGAGCTTAACAAGTACGTATAGTTAAAAATGTTCGTATATTATCTACATGTTTAACATAATAGTATGAAGAAAATACATATATGAGAGAGAGAGAGAGAGAGAGAGAGAGAGAGAGAGAGAGAGAGAGAGAGACCCCTCTTGTTGTCAGAGACCCAATACGCCATATAATATCTCTCTAAATTGTGGCTTTGCCTTGCATTTTGTGTCGGTGAGAGGTGTACTATGTGAAGAAACAAAAAGAACACACCAAGAATGCTCAATGCTGTTATAACTTCTTAATTTTAACAAACTTAGCATAAAAACCAGGTCAGTTATCCCAATTCGTCTAATTTACTGGATTTTAATTGACCTTAGTCACTGTTAAAGATAGTGTCAAAAGTTCACGTTGGCGCTTCATTGTTTCCCATACATACTGGCTAGATACAATCACATACTGCACAACGGTTCACACAGAGGGAGCCCCGGAACTTCATAAATCATTTCAAAGCGCAAGGTATTATTTGAAATAAGATCAGCAAGATAATGCTTGATTAGGATGCGACTGGAAAATAATTATATTGGCTTCTGACCTTTACAGTTTATACTCAATAACAACAAGAACTAACTGTCACGAATAAACCCCCCTCCCCCTGCGTTTGACTTCCAAAGTTTGTCAGTGTGTCAAAAGTTTATACGGTGCTGCCACACTCCATTGTAGAACACGCAAATGAACGTCTAGCTAGCATGGCTCTGGATGACCATTACACTTAGATGAGCTCACATTTAATGTAAATCTCACTTTCATAAAACTTAGACGAGTTCACCTTTAATCTAAGTCTAACTTTAATAAAACTTAGATGAGCTCACATGTAATGTAAATCTCACTAAAAATAGTGAACAGTGAGACTGAGATTAAAAGTGAGCTGGTATAAGTTGTCATGATCGATAGTACTTAGCGTTATTTCTTTTAGGACACACGAGACGATAAATCGTTTTCTAATTTATCCACCACACTAAAAAGTCATATGTCTGCATGAAATGAATAATTTCAACAGTAATAAAAAAAAAATAATGTAAAAGCATCTATAAATGATCAATTGCAGGAACAATATCACGATATGAAAGAACGAAAAAAAAAAAAAACAACTACAAAGACGTGCATTATAACAAAATGCACAGAATCCATTAGTTGAACCTTTTTTTTTCAATGTTTGCAGACTAATGGGGATAAAACATATATATCAATCAGCTCCTCAATAATTTGTTTGTCTCACTTGTCTTCAAAATGAAAATTAGTTTCACTGAAATTCTTAAAAATACTAAATGCAGATTTTCCAAATTCCTCAGTGATTTTTTTTTATCAAGATACTCTAGCATTCGATTAAGATTCTTTGTAAAGTGTATTTTTTCTAAACTCCTAACGTGCATTATTAAATCACACTACATGTATTAAATGGGGTAGTATCATACTCGTGTGAGAGTGCATTGAAAGAGTCTTTAATAAATTCTTAACAAGATATGAAGAGTGCTCCCGCTTACACACCTACCTGCAGCTCATCTCGGATATTCGTTCTGTTCAAAACGTCGTCTCCCTTTATTAAAAAAAAGCGTACTTTGAAACATTTACCTCTTTAAAAAAAAAAAACAACGCGCACGAATATTGTGTAAAGCGATATGATTTTTGTTTCTGCCACATGTTTTCATTTATCTAAAACACAACGTAAGCGTATGGTATGAAATTTATTTTCCTTTGTGTACTTTCAAACTTGCGTAAAACGTATTTACCTCCACCGAATCCCACACGTGCAAAGTATCATCATGTGTGATGCAATATACATCACTCTGTTTCTCTCCAGTCCAACCGATTCTAGCCTGTAAAGACAACGAGAGGCCGCTGGGCATTAACGGTCACCTGGATATCGCACAACGGAGAGCCTGAAGTGCTGTGTCAATGGACCAATCAGTACATCGATCTCTTAAAATCTGAACAACTGGATACCTTCAGTTTAACTTGTGGTTTAAAAAAGACATTAACTTCTATTGTTTCTATATTACAAACCTGTGACCTGGACAAATATTTGGGGGTTGACCTAGATATTTGCAAATGACCGAGGTTCACAGTCATGAAACACTGTCTAGTTATAGGTATGATCAAACTCTGTGTTAACTATGAACTTCTGACAATCCCCATTACTAAGAAGTGATGATCAGCAACAATGATGACTAAATGACCTTGGCTCAGGG
Organism: Ostrea edulis; assembly: GCF_947568905.1. NCBI lineage: Eukaryota > Metazoa > Mollusca > Bivalvia > Ostreida > Ostreidae > Ostrea > Ostrea edulis. The sequence goes on along the minus strand of NC_079164.1, from coordinate 72,186,896 downwards.
TAATGACAATGGTCTAACCTGGCTCAAAACACTTTGTCTGGTCAATAGCAACATTTCTGTCTGGTATAACGTTAAGTTCTCATACCACTTCATTACCAAACAACAGTGGTCTGACCAAATACAGTATATTGATTAGAGAAAGAGAGGGAGAAACGTCACATGTGGTCTACCTGCTCTATGGCAATCATTTGTTGAACCATGTTGTTGATATATGCTACAAAGGCGAGATATGCATGATGTTTTGTGCAACATTGAAAATTTAGCTGTAAATTGTAATACATATATGTACACTTGTTTCCATTGTTGCGTTAAGCATTATTCAGACCCAGCATTTCTCAAAAGGCGGTCCAAAATCAAATATCGAGAACCCGTGCAAGATACACTACTGGTGCCTGAATCACGTATATTAGGTACTTACAACAATCTCGAGTTACAGAGACCGATTTAAGGATTTTATGAAAACATGTTTCACTGCCCTCAATCTATCCAGTAAAGCCCCTTCACGGACGAGACGCCGGATCATCCCGGATCGCCAATCCCTGATGGTCTGTGACAGTCCGTAATCATCGTGTACAAACATTATATGCATCCGGCGTCGTCCGGGACCACCCGGCTTGATCAAGTCAATCCGGGGAAAAAATTACACATGTTTAATTTTCTCCCCGGATCGTCTCGGATGAAAATCCTCCGTACTGACCCGTGTAACTCCGTGTGTCAACCGAGAGGTCCGTTTAGCCACCGAAGTTTCCGTGAAAAGTCCGAGTTCCTCCGTGTACGAAATGTTTCTGCTGAAGACATCAGATGTCTACGGTTTGTACATGGATTGTTCCCGGTAACTACATGGACAGTCACGATAAACGCAAGGAAGAAAGACCATGATAATCCGTGGACATCCGTATCTCCGTGAAACAACCGTGGATGGACGGACAGAAACCGTGGTCTTCCGTACGCTCCGTGATCACACCGGCACCAACCGTGATTTTTTTTCCCGGGGACGTATGGGTAGTTACGTGCTTATCTGTAGGGAAATCGGCGTTTTGCTGTCTGCATCGTGATATGACCGTGTTTACACGGACAATACGACGTCACGGAGTCAAAAGATGCCAGATCATCCCGGGTGACTAGACTTTTGTATCTGGCGTCGACCGGGTTCTGATCCGTGAATGTGAGAAAGGGGCTTAACAATAGCGTTAGATGTAATAAGGAGTAATCAAGCGGTTCATTCTACACCAAAACAAATTTACTTGAAAATGACAACACCCAATTTTTGCATTTTCGTGATCATCTCCCCTTGGAAAAGGACGTTGTCCTTCATTTGAACAAACTTGAATCCCATTCACTTAAGAATGTTTTCTGCCAAGTTTGGATGAAATTGGCCCAATGTTTCTGGAGAAGTCGAAAATGTCAAAAGTTTACAGACAGATAGACGGACGACGGGTGATCAGAAAAGGACACTTGAGCTTTCAGCTCGAAAGATAAAAGAGGGTAATTTACTTGTTTGGGAAAAAACATTTTTTGAATATATATATCTTATTAGTAAACGTATATGGACCAAACAAAAATTATCCAAATTTCTTTCAATCAATATCGGATATCATCTCAAACTTCAAGGTGAATTCATTATCATGACCGGAGACTTTAATCTTGTTCTAGATGTAAATTTAGATTACTTTTAGTTTAACTACAATAATGTTAATAACAAAAAGGCAAGAGAAAAGGTTTTGAATATGAAGGATGTACAGTTTGAAAGATTTCTTGGAGAGTGAAATATGAAGAAAATATACACATGGTTCTGGACTAATCCTATCAAAAAGGCTAGCCTTGATTGGTTTTGGTATCAAATGAATTAATGACTTTGTTAAACAAAAATGATAGTAATCCCGGATATAAATCTGACTATTCGATGTTTCATATGGAAATTAAGTTAACTAAATCTGAAAAAGGCAAAGGCTTCTGGAAGTTTAATAGTCCACTACTGAAGGATTAAACCCATGTAAACAATATCAAAAGTATTATTCTTAAGGTCAAATAACAGTATTTCGTCCTGCTTGCATATGTATGATACAACTACTCATAGATGATCTGGGTTTTTTTACAACCTTTCTTTTTTTTATCACAAGAGGTGCTACTATTCGTTATCGTTCCATAAACAAACAACAACAACAACAACAACAAAATATATATATATATATATATACATTCGATTGAAGAAGAAATAAAGCATTTGAAATTACTAAGGAACAATGATGACTCCACAGAAATTGTACAAAAATTAACTGCTGCTCAAAAAAGTTTAGAGGAAGTCTAATATACTAAAGGCCTTTTTGTCAGAACAAAACTAAAATGGATTGAGCAGGGTGAAAAACCAACAAAATACTGTCCCATTCTAGAAAAAAGAAACTATATGAATAAAACTGTAAACAAAATGCTCAGCAATGGTAATATTATTTCTTCATCGGCAGACATTTGAGCAGAAATCGAGAGATTCTACAAAAATCTTTATTCTAGTTATGATAATAAGTTACAAGATTTGAACATTGATACCATTATTGATAAGAATGGCGTTAGAATGCTTAATAATAACATGTTAAACAAGAGACCCAAGGGCCACATCGCTCACCTGAGTTACCTTGGCCCATATCTGAAGACTTTTCATATATATTTGTATGTAAAACCTTAGTCCGCATTGTGGCCCCAACCTACCCCTGGAGGCCATGATTTTTACAAACTTGAATCTGCACTATGTCAGGAAACTTTCATGTAAATATCAGCTCTTTTGGCTCATTGGTTCTTGAGAAGAAGATGTTTAAAGATTTTCTCTATTTATTCTCATGTAAAACTTTGATCCCCTATTGTGGCCCCAACCTACCCCTGGAGGCCATGATTTGAACAAACTTGAATCTGCACTATGTCAGGAAACTTTCATGTAAATATCAGTTCTTCTGGCTCATTGGTTCTTGAGAAGAAGATTTTTAAAGATTCTATGTAAAACTTTAATCCCCTATTGTGGCCCCAATTTACCCCCGGGGGCCATGATTTGAACAAACTTGAATATGCAATATGTCAGGAAGTTTCATGTAAATTTCAACTCTTCTGGCTCATTGGTTCTTGAGAAGAGTTTTAAAGATTTTCCCTATATAATTCTATGTAAAACTTTGATCCTCTATTGTGGCCCCAACCTACCCCCGGGGGCCATGATTTGAACAAACTTGAATCTGCACCATGTCAGAAAGCTTTCATGAAAATTTCAGCTCCTCTGGCCCGGTGGTTCTTGAGAAGATTTTTAAATGACCCCACCCTATTTTTGTGATTATCTCCCCTTTGAAGGGGCATGACCCTTTATTTGAACAGACTTGAAAGCCCTTTACCTAAGGATGCTTGTGGCCAACTTTAGTTGAAATTGATCCAATGGTTCTTGAGAAGATGAAAATGTGAAAAGTTTACGACGACGCCGCCGCCGACGACGACGACAGACAACGGACAAATTTTGATCAGAAAAGCTCACTTGGGCTCAGGTGAGCTAAAAACTAAAGGGATATATAAACAATGAAAAGCCCTTTTGCAATAAAAAAAAATATGACTAATGGTAAAAACCCTGGAAGTGACGGATTTACTGCAGAATTTTTCAAATTTGTTTGGAAGATCTTGGATGCTTTTTAATTAGGCCGATAAATTTTGGATTTAATGTGGGAGAACAGTCTGTAATACAGAAACAAGACAGTATATCTATCTTTGGGTCAAATACTGTCTGACCATTCTCTCACCAGAGGGCGCGTTACGCAAGCTTCACATACAACTCTGTCACCGCTTGGAACCACGTGATAATATAATCACATGATATAAACAGTCATTCTCGGTTTCCTTTCCCTTTAAAAGTTCAGGCAACAGGTGATACATCAGACTCTTTTCATAGCCAACTGACACTTTAATAAGTGCATATTTACCATTTAGCGGTTTGTCTCTTATTTTACAAGTTTTGTCGTATTTTTACAGCCTTTCTTACTGTTGATTCCATGTTTACATTTAAATCTCCACCACGTGTATATTCTACATTCATACGCATATTACGAAGTAGTTCCAAATTTATGATCAGAAAAAGGCGATTTTAAACAATTTACAGTAAGAATCAATTTGATTGCGCCAAAAACATATCATAATATGACTAAATATTTAGTCCAAAACATAAATGTTGGATCAAAGAAACGTTTACAAGATTTCTGTAAAAAGCCGTTGACAGAGGTGTAGTGCGAGGAGCGCACGGAACTCTGGGTAGAGAATGACTGTCTGACGTGTTTCATAACGATTGTTAGGCCGATCTTGGCACACTGATTTGGACTACGAATTATTCCGTTTACCTGCAGTCAAAATCAGTGTGCGAAGAACGGCCTAACAATTAGTTTGAAACACGTCAGACAGCATTTGACCCAATGACAGGTTGTATTAGCAAACTAGATCGTTATAACTCAGACAATGTACTTCACCATTTAGTTTTAAAGCGGACCTCAAAACGCATCTTTTTAGATTAGCTTTTAATTTGTGATTTTTTCGCTATTTGAACTGTAATTTGTTATTATACTTATGTCTTTTTATTGGTGCGTTTCGTGTATCAATGAATTGTTACATGTGACTGTGTCTTTTACGTATAAATTCTTATGTGAAAATTGTGACGGAGCTCCTGTGTCACAGTCAGCCCTTGGCACGATAAAGAACCTTCACTGCTATATAGTTCTATGGCCTTGAAACGCTATGTATAGGTCAAAATTTAAAACCATTCATCTACAGCTAATGACTGCTCTGTATGAGTGAACAATTCTAGAATGGGACAAAACTACAAACTGCACGTGTACTTCAGACAAATTGATGTATATCGACCCCGCCATAGTTTCGAAATGGATATAGCATTCGGTATCATTGACGACTAAACTGTCGAGATTTCGATTACCTGTCTGAGCAGCAAAGCTTTCAAATTGATTTCATCAATATAATTGCCATGGGCATTTATTTGCATATCAACATTCAAGAAATTCAATTACACTAAATGAAATCAGATTTGTGTTTGCCTTTCAGATTTCCACTTTGGACTGTGAACTCAAGCTATATCAGTCAAGAGAATCACTTAAGAGAGCATCACTTAAACCAGGATTAGAATAATCTAAAATGACGATTTTCATTGAAAATGCATCAAATTCGGCAAGCAACGGTACTAATACAGGGGACACTTTTCAACGAGGAATCCAAAATATGTCTGAAAAGAAAATGTTCCCAAAGACAGGCATTTCTTTATTTCCAAGCTGTTCGTCCGCAGACGTATGTGAATCGCTTTGGTATTGCACCAAAGATCCTCTTATAACCGTTATAGGAATCACTGCTACCGTGTTTGCAATCACGGGTTGTGTTGCCAATGGACTATCAGTATACAGAATCTGCACGAGGAAGGAACACGGTTCACCAACAATGACCATGATCACAATTTTATCATCCAGTAATTCTGTTTCTGTGATTATAACATATATGCCATTTTTGGCCAGTTTTGGTCACATTGCTGATGGTGTTCAGAGTTCGCTGGATTTCAAGATTGCGGCTATCATATCCGCTTCCGCCATCACCATTTCCGGTTTCTATGTTGCCCAGTTATCAGCCCTGCGGTATCTCCAGCTCAGATACCCTCTATCATCTTTGAAGTACATAACAACAAAGACGGTAATTTTCGTTTCAGCTATCATCTTTATTGTCAATCTATCAATCTGCACTAGTCTCCAATTTAGTAGCGGTAAGATTTTTCCATCCACTGTTCCGTTTGCAGATTTCAAGACGAGGCAAATCAAAAAGCAAATCTTGTATACCATTCCCATCATTTTGGTGATCATATTTCACATTCTTAAAAAACGTGCTATACAAAATACTTCTAGAGCAAATGCCATCAGCCAGAAAATGACAAGAACTGTGTCGATGATCATTTTCATCCACGTCTTCTCCTGGATCATCAGTTTGGTTCCAATCATATTGATGTTTTGTTTTCAGAGGGACAAACTTCATAAAATGAGTCATGCTATTTTCTACACTACTTTGCTGGCCTGGATATTACATTTCGGCTTCATCCCAGTTATATTGGTATTTCGCTCAAATATCAAACATCCAGTCAGAAGAAACAGCAGCAGGTACCCCTTACCAGTGTACGGAACGAACGTATAACAGTATTCGGAAGAAGAAATATTTTCTCATTCTTTAATTTTCATTTCTTTCCTCTTTTTTCCATTATTTTCAAAGATAATTCTATTTTATTTTTTGTTTTTGAAAAAGTGAAAATTATCTCAGCAGAGTTTGTTAAATTCTGCACATAATAAAAACTGGCACTTCCTTTACACGTGTTCTTATCAATTTTTAAAATACAGGCATGCAGGCATTTCACACCAAACTGATAGACATTTTCAAAGGGGAAAAAACTCAAGCAAGATAAATTATGAGTATTTTGTATCAAGGGTGGTTGAATGTGCATGAGGTTACATAGGTTTGTTTGTTTATTTTATATCGAGATGTTACCGGCTGTAGATGAATTGTCACAAATGTAGTTTCAGGGTCGTGACAATGAAGGTCTTTTACCGCGCAAAACGCTTAACGCAACACAGGACTTTGGTTTTTAAGGTATCCCAAAGACCCACGACATTCACTTTACTTTACTGGCCTGGATATTACACTTGGCCAATGTACAAGAGAGGTTTCAAACACATTACCTCATTCATGTCCACAGAAAAATATAGGAAAAATATTTTCAATAAAATCTTTTCCTCAAAACAAAGAACACAATTTGTCTAAAAACAATATGCAATATCTTCATGTACTGTTGATCTTGTTCTAACCATGACCTTTGGGGCTAGGGTGGGGCATTCATAACAGTGGCGAATTCAAAGGGGGACTACTCTCCTTTTGTGACCAAAAATTAAAAACAAATTAATAGAGCAAAGGCCGAAGTATAAGATTTGACATTATACATACAAACAAGTGCATGAAGATAAACAGATTAATCATTTGTTGTTATTTTTTGATTTTATTACATGTATGCATAAATTATATTAAACATAACCCATAAACGTTACCTAACAAAAAGCCCCCAAACCCTGAAGCCCCTAGCCTATCCCCCAACAAATCCTGGATCTGCCACTACATAAGAGTTAGATTACGTCTTACTTGGGAATATGCAACTGCTCAGATGAGCAATGTTGTTGCTGGGCCTTTCATGAAAACTGAGCATCAGTTTTGTTGCCCCTTACTACCTCAGCTTCTTCAAAATTTTATGTTGAACAAGAAAATTGAAAGCAAATGAAATAACCAAATTTCAAACAGAAATTACTATAGATTACAACAGGAAAGGTTAAAGGTCTCACCAGGAAAAGAATAAGTCTTGTTACATTTCACAGTGATAAACATGTACGCCAATCTCAGAATCAGAGATTAAAAAATGGAAAGGAAAATACAAACCACGGATGATTCCGTATTAAATGTCCACGTAATGGCATCGTCTTCAGAAGTCAGCGATATGTCAAAGACACACACAAGGCCATCCGTAGAACCTGTGGCAAGATTATCTGGCTGACTGGGGTGAAATTTAACCTACACGATAAAACAAAACATTGCAGCACTTTTCCAACACATTTCTTTACAGGATCCAACAAAAATATTACTGATGAAAACGGTGAAGATACAATATTGTATTACTTTATAACAGTACTTGTTATTTCACAAACGTAAAACAAATCGGGTAATCATTAACCTACTTGTGTGATGTCATCCTGGTGACTTTCACTGTATGACCCCATAACTTCTGTTTTCCTTCTATCCCTAGTGTCATAAAAAACTTAATTTCAAACACATACCTAGGTCATTGCTGTGGTACACAATATGTCATTATAAAGAGGTACATTGGACAACAGCTCCACAAACAGCTAATCTGACTATACAGGCAAATGTGCCTCACGTGAATTTCACATGAATTGCTGAGAAATTTCTTCTTGTGAATTAACATTTGATGCTCCTTTCACATTAAATTCATGTTAAAATTTTCATGTGAATTTCACATGAAATTCACACGAGGCACATTTGCCTGTGATATGGCAATTGAATTTGAACTCAAAGTACTCACAATAAAATATCAATTATGAAGCAAATGAACTTACATACAGATGTGAAATGACATACATGTACCAAATCTAATTAAATAATATATAGAATACATGATATAGAAAAACCAAAAAGTTAGATAGTATTAGAACCACTAAACTACATACAGACATAGCAAAATAAGTATTTTTGTATTCAAACTGAATAAAAGCTATTTATCCCTGACCATTGAAATCTATTATATATTTTGTATACCATCTCACATATTAAAGCATGCAAATTATTAAAAAAGGCACTGTCACAAGACGATGGCTATACATTCATCTTTCTATCCAACCTTGAATCTGTTCAAAGCATTTTCCAAAACGTTCTGATGACATGCAAGAAATGATCTCAAAATGGAAAAAAAAAAATTGACTGTCAGACACATGGACATCCACAGATGAGTATATACCGGTATAATATTTAAAAAAAATAGTTTTGTTTCACAGAGTTAATAGGGTTAAGAAGAATCTTATCACATGAAGAATGAATACCAGAAAAGGATGTGTATATCTTCTGCAGTTGTCAGACATTCAGTTCCTCCTGCCAACACTCTGTCATTGCAGTTGATACCGAAGCTGCTGAGCCCTTTGATTTCTTCTGGAGCTGATCAAATATACGTGTGTGATTGCAAAACAAAGTATGAAAATTGTTTCAGAAAAACCAACTATTTTCTTGGATTGTACAAGTTTGTATCAAAGCAAAAAGAATGCATCGCAATTTGTGTTTTGCATTTACATATACAAGTACCTGCATACCTTCAAAATTTTGGACACATTTTCCAGACCGTTTATCCCAACATCTGAAAGAAATTGTACTTAAATACAATACAAGTCAATCATCTGGTGAAGATATAAATACTAGCTACCATCATTTCCCAGTTCTTGTATATCAAACATGCCTAACATATCTAAATCTAAGAATAAATAGTCACTTATTATATCTCTCAATACTCCTGTAAAACAGCTACTTTCAATTGGCATCATGCAAGCAATCCAGGTAAAAAATTCAATATTGTTAGAAAAGTTGATAACTATACTATTTGCTCCAAACGGATTGTGTAGACATATATGTGTGAAAGGAATTTAAAGGAATATACATGTATGTAGGTTACATTACATTTACATAGGTTTTCTGCTAGATTATATTCTTTGAAACTTGTTTACTTGGATCATTCTAAGTTGGAAAACTTTCTTGAAAAATATTTACCATATTCATCCTATTGAGCACCCCAGGCACTTAGAAAATAAGAAAAGGAGGACAGTAATTTAGAACATTTTCAACTTTGTTGTGAAATATTTTCAGTGAAATTTTGACTTTGAGAATTGTTTATAGAGAATATTCCATTTATCATATACTGCACTTTTTCATGCTTAAATATTTCATACGAACGGGATAGTATTTTTGATTATTTTTTTTTATCATTATTTGATACAGCGTCCGAAAGCTGATCTTATAAAATAATATTCTTGTTATCAAGCGTGTTTTACGTTTTTTGTATTTTAAAGGCAGATAAAGAAATATATGATACAATACTTTTCTACAGTAATAACCTTGATACAATGTTTTACTCTAGTGAAAAAAAACCTTTGGTCCATTGAATTACTATTATGGTACATGTAAATCTCTGATACATTGATTAACTATGGTACATGTAAAAACTTTCACATATCAATTATAATTAACTATGATTATTACGAACGAATACATAATTTCCGGCTTGATATGCATTTTTGCACACCGGTCTGATCAGGGTTCGAAATAATCGATGCCCCGATGATCTGGGGCTAGTGAGTTATGGATTTGAGCTCATGATTTGGAAAGAACATGTACCCTTGGGGCAAGGTAATTTTAATACTTATCAAAAATTTTCAACAATAGGGATCGTAAATTATTTTATATTAGATGTGACAGGTTGTGTGTCCAGGTTTTAGTAATGTACTATGAAGTAACCCAATGTAGACAAATTCACAAATGTTTAAAAGAATGAGTTGTCTTGAGCAGAGTTTACGATCGGCAGTCCTCAGATGATTCCTCTACACAAATGTACAAGCCACAGATGGAGTTCCGAGTTAATATATAATTTTATATATCTATATCTAAGAACGTGTGTTTTCAGCTGGAAGTTTCTTTGAATATGCTGTCTAATTTTGAGATGCTCTCGTATATAATCGGTGACATTACGCTTTCACAAATGACAGGAAAGGGGAAAATGACGTTTTTTAAACTCGTTATTGATAACAAGATTCTAGGCCTAATAATGAAAATTGGGTCAGTTGTTTTCATATCCGCTGGTCTGATGGGACAGTAAAAGTTATCAACTGACCAGTAAAAATTTAAGTTGATAGCCCAAGTGACCAGTGAAGAAAAATGATTATTTCTAGCCCTGCTGATATGTTATATAGGTTTTCGGACTGGTCGTTGAACTTGATATCGGCTATTGTGACATCACTTGTATCACGCAGTGCAGAATCTGCATAATCATTACCAATGATAAATATAGATATTAAATTCTAAATGAGTTATTGTTATATATACCTTCATTTACAATAATATAATCCAAACGGGTCTTATTCATTGATTTATCACGTCAAATTGTCAAAACAACATACTAGTAGTAAATACACACAGATGTCATAGCTATTACTGGTTAGTAGTACTGTATCTAAATTTTTGAGAGTTGAAAAGTCATAGGGGTGCGTATAGGAAAATGGTACTCAATAGGATGAATATGTAAATGAATATTTGATTGTATTAAAATTATATTATTCATTTTCCAGACTGGATAGTAAATACCCTCTTTTGAATAATTTACCACATGACACACTGACAGCATATTTGTTGTAGACCACCAAGTATTTTCGTGATAGATAAGCAAATAATCAATTGATGTAAGAAATGTTGTTCATTCATTGAGGAAAATAAATTTATCAAATGGAGGAACACATAGTTAATTCTCTTACTTGATACATTTATCCAAAGCAGAAGAGAATAAAATGTCTTCTTCAGTATTTGCAAACTGGATCCCAGTTATGACATCAGAGTGACCTAGAATGTCAATAGTATAAATTCATACAAGTGTTCAGAGTGACCTAGAAAGTCAAAGGTATGATTTCATACAAATGTTCAGAGTGACCTAGAAAGTCAATAGTATGATTTCATTAAGTGTCCAGAGTTACAATCTAGAATGGCAATAGTGTAATTTTATACAAGTGTCCAGAGTGACCTAAAATACCAATAATATAAATTCATACAAGTGTCCAGAAAAGGCTATACAAATAAAAACTAGAAAACTTACTCAGCCAGAAAAGGACTCTGCTGAGAACTTAATTCATATATTACATGTACTACATATACTAGTGCTAATGTCATAGAATTCATTTAATAATGTTTTTAATGAAAGGAAGTAGTGATTATGAACATGTAAATTTTCTTTTCCCAAAACTGTATTTCCATACTCAACTTCAGGATCAACTACCTTAAATGAAGACTCTTAGTGTAGTACACTTAGTGGGAAGGTGTGCTGTAACCTTGACCAATACATAACTGCATCTTCCTTAATGATCAACTACCTTTGTATAAAATATGAAAGCTTTTTTCGAGAACAGTTCAAGATAACAGATCACAACACCTGATGATGAGCAGACAGAGAGACATCCATAATGTACAGGTGTCTTCCTTAAATAAACAACTAACTTTCTGTAGAATATGAAAGCTGTTATGTTGAAGTCTTCTCAATGTACTGTGTCAAAATGAAAATGTTTTAAATCTACTGTAATCTTGACCTTGGATCTTGTGACAACAAAATCTATAGATATTTCTTTTTAATCATCAACTATGAAAGATCTATATTGAAAACTTTTCAACTCCATGTGTCACAAAGAAAACCTATTGAAGGTTTGTTGTGACCTTGACCTTTGACCTCATGACTCCAACATCCAGAGGTACCTACCTTTTGATCAACAACCTTTTCATAAAATTTGAAGCTTTAAGCCGAAAAACTATTCAAGATACAATGTCACAATGAAAGTGATGTACATCTCCATACCTCTCAGTTTACCAACCATGGCCAGGTCAGCATGCTGATATAACCTGATGTCATGATTTGAGCTTGTGGCTGCAACCAGTTTTTGTTTTCCCGGTGTACTGAAATTAAACCACACCCAATATGTCACTTTTATTTTCATATGGATAAACATGACATTATTCAATTCTTCTCTCTCTCTCTCCATTCTCCATGAAGGTGGAATTTTGAGAATGTCTATACCAGAAAAAGACAGTAACTGCATTAAATGGTAATAATAAATATTCTTAAAAAATCCGGAAACTAAATATTTTCAAATTAGATAAAGGAAATAATTAATTCTTTTTCTATCAGAACAGAAAGAAAACCATGTTTTGGCGAAGGTTAATATCTTTTTCTTGTTTAGATATTGATATTCTTACAATCCTACAATGAGAGGCTCAGAAGGGGGGGGGGGGGGTCTGTTTGTTTTATGTACCATCGAGAATTTTTCACTGACATTGAGAAGTACCACAAAATATATGCTTAGTGCTCAGGGCTGTAGCAGTGAGGGTTCTTTAATGTGCCAACGTCTGCCGCGACAGAGTTCTTCTGTTTTTAAGGTCATATCCGAAACCCATGATTTTTACATCTAAATATCCATCATTTGGCGAAATAATCACTCAAACTCACAGCCTCCTGGTCATGAAGCGAGCGCTCTACCAGTGAGCTACCACAACCGGTACGAGAGAGATAACAACATAAACATGTCTCAACTATACATGTACATATGACACAAATCATTAAATCATATATACCTTGAATAAACATACTTACTTGGTTTGTACTGCAATATCTAATATATAGTTTTCCTCCACCTTTTTAAGAGCAATGGCAGATTTATCAGAAAGAGTAAGACTTTGAAGATGAGAAGTGAGGCTTCCTTCAACACCTGCCATTAGTGTATGCTGCAAGAAATTAAATATATCAGGCTACTTTCCTTCTAGATTCTTTGAATATAATGGGAATTCAACATCCTATCATTGGATATTGAATGTAATTAGTACATGTTGTAGTATTTCACTGAATTTCTGGAGTGATATTGGATTTTTAAAAATGATTTTCATAAGTGTGAAGCTTTGCCCTACACTGCAAATTCTTCTCTTCAATGTTATTTTTCAACCCAACACATGTAATACTGATAATTTGATAAATTATCAAAATGTTGTACACATAAACACAATATGCCAAGTTTGGCCCTGCTCAGGAGTCAGAAGAACCTCTACCCTGGGGATAAAATTTCCAATTTTGGTAGAGGCCTTCCAGTCCTACATGACTACTCATTTAGCTTTTCTTACAGATGTGCACTTGTAGAGAAGATTTTTGAAAATTGATCAATTTTTGCCCCATTACTAAGGCCCTGGGGGTGCAGGAGTCCTGAAATTTACAAATCTAAATATCGCGGAAACACATCTGAACTATTCAGGTATTCTAAAATGTCTTCAACAGTTAAACAGAGTAGGTTTAAGTTATCCCTTTGTTAAAATAATATGACTACTCCAGTAGGGTACAGACACCTCATACAAATATTGTTGTATTTAAAATTCAATTGAAATCAACAAATTCAGGCTGAAAATGTTAGTCATATAAACACTGTTTTCACCAACTACATGTGTGTGATTATGTCTTTTTCAAAAAGATGTCAATTTCTACTAGGTTGCTGTATGTTGAAATTTATGATAAAGAAAACCCTAACTCCATTCGATGTCTCTTGTTTTACCTTTATTTGTGAATGAAACCCTCAAATTGAATCAAAACAATTATAGTAATAGATAGGAAAATTTCTACATACTAAAGTAATTGGGGTGTTAGTGACCCAGTAATCCCGTGAGTTACCCACAGACTTACCTATGCATTACGCTGAAAGTGCCTTTCTATATCTATGTATCGCTCTTCGTATATATACGTCTGTCTTCTTCAAGCTTTCGTATAAGGATGCCTCTTGGCGGGAACTGTCATCCGGGCTCCGGAAGCTGTCTGCCAAACAGGTCGTACTGGGGACGACTCCCCAGATACTACACTCCCCCCCGTTTTCTCTGAAGGACGGAGAAATGGGTCTAACCAGTAATCAAGGTGGGCGCGCCACGCCCCCTCGGAGAGACTTATCCGAGGACGCCGGAAAACTCCGGCAAAGAGAGGACCCGGGCATACTCCCGGAAGAATTTAACTGAGACCTCTAAGGTCCCTACCCGGTGTGGAACAGGGATACCCTGTGACCCACAACCCCTAAACTTCTGACGGAGAAACCCCCCGAATTAGTCCCCAGTGCAAACCAGGACAGCCTGTCCTGGGCCATGCACCCCTGCCCGGTGGTAAAGGGAAACCCCCCATAAAATCCACCCCCCATGTGGACCAGGGTCACCCCTGGCTCTCACACTAAAACTGTGACCTCCCCCCAAAACCAGGGGAAAACATCCAGGAGCGACTTACCACTCCTGGATCACCGCCAGGGTCACCCTGCGGGCACCATGCCACCCCCGAGGCATCTCCGCAGTCATGTACTGGGAGGTAACGAACCCAGGGGGTGGCCTAGGGAACTCCTCCCCACCGACCGGAGGGCCCCCTATATCCCCGTCCAAAGGGCTCTCCCCAAACTCGAGCATGGGGGACGAATCCCCCCCACCCTGATGCTGGTCGGTGGCACCCCCTTCGATCATCTCTGGTCCAAGAGGGCACCACTCGACCGGCTCCTCCTCCTCAAAGTCCAACTCCCACCCCTCTGGCTGAATCGGTTCAAGGGGGGGAGGCCCATCGTCTGAGAAGGGGGAGGCATCTCTCGGCTCCTGGCGGATGAACGAGGCCTCCTCAGGAGCTACCGGCGGCGCCGTGGGAGCAGCGGTCCCCGGAGCCGGAGCCCCCGAGGAGGGCCTCGTTCTGGCGCGTGAGGGACCCCCCGACGAGTTGGGCTTCATAGAGAAGTCCCTCAAGCGCCTACGACCTATCCTCTCGCTGGCGGCCAACCTCTTGTAGGCCGCCCTCGAGCAGGGGTCTATCTTGATAAGCAAGACAGCCTGTGCCCTCCAATGGAGGAGGAGCGCGGGGTGGACGTCCCCGCGCAACTCGTAAACTGGGGGAGGGGCTTCCCCCACACTACGACACAGACTGTCCATGGCCTCCACCAGGTCTGGTGTGAGGCCACCGTGGGGGTCCGGGAACACCTCCTCGGCCCGTAAGGAAGATGCCAACTCGGACAGAGTGGCACCTGGGCCGAGGAGGGTTCTGGCCAACCACTTCAGGACCCTCTCCCGGATGGACGAGACCTCCCGGGAGGGGGGGACGCCACGCCGGAAGACCGGCGGCAAATGGGTCAGCGTGACATGCTGCCGGAGCTTCCGGGTAGCTACCCCGCACAGCAGGGGGCACTCCGAGTCCCGACTGCTGTGGGGGCTAGGGCGATTGGGAGCCCCCGCATCCCTGGGGTCCCCAAAGTCCTCCCGGATCTTTACTGGGCTGGGCCTGCGGGGTGGCGGAGTGGCCCTCCGCCTCCTCCCGCTCTGGGACGAGGAGTCGTCCCTCTGGAAGCGTGCCCGCTCCCTCCTCCAGCTCCTGGGGGGGGAACCCCCCTCCGACTCAGCGTCACGTTGTTTTCTGCAAAGAGAAAGAAGAAGGTGTGAGCCACCCGTACCCTTACAGGAGCAAGGGGAGCACACATAATTATCTAACCTCTCTGCATCTTCCAGAGTCACTCCCACACACTTCCCATGAAACCACTCCTCACACCTATCACACTGTATCATAAGTTTGCCATCGTCCGCCTGGCGGCAGAGGCAATAGCGCGTTTTCCCCGAGGGGGCCCTCGGGGGAGCCGGTGATGGCGCGCGATGTTTACGCGGTCTTCCCCGTCTGCGCTTCGGTGTAGGGGTTGGTTCCTCCGGGGGAACCTGTGCAACCTCTGGATCCTGGAGACTTGCCGGGTCCTGTGTCCTCGGGATGCCTTCCGGTTCTAACACAGCCCCGGTAGGGGTTCTGGCATGAACCCCTTCGTCTATGGCCTGACATGAGCCCTTCTCAGCTAAATACCTCTCCCGGGCATTGGCAAGCCAGCGAGGTAAGTCACGGTCCTCGCACTTTTTCATGCGGTCATGGTTGACCAGCATAACCGTCGTCTTGGTCCTTACTCGGTAGAGGTGGGCACTGAGCTTCTGGACCACCAGCCCTGGACCCTTCCATGAGGGGCTGAGCTTACGGCATTTCCCCTTCACGGTGGCTGTGTCCAGGACATAGACTGTATCCCCCTCCTGATAGGCTCGAAACCTGACCTTAAGGTCGTAATCACGCTTCATGCGCTCCTCGGTAGTCCGAAGTCGGGCTCGGGCGATCTCGTGGGCGGCCTGGATGGACTTCTCCAGGTTCACCACATAGTCCTCTAAGTCTAGGTCCTCGCCTCGTATGGGGGGAGCATACATCAGGTCTGCCGGGATGTTGGTCTCCCGACCTAACATCAACTTGTTAGCCGTAAACCCTGTGCTACGATTCACAGACGACCTCAGGGCGCCTGCTATCTGGGCCAAGTGTATGTCCCAGCTGTTCTGAGCCTTGTCTATGTAGCACCTGACAGCATCCATTAACGTCCGATTGTACCGCTCTACTTGGCCATTGGCCGAGGGCCGGTAAGGGGTTGTTCGTGCCTTATGGATTTTCAGTAGCTCACAGACTGCTGCAAAGAGCTTGCTCTCGAAGTTGCGCCCTTGGTCAGTAAATACCTGGAACGGGCAACCAAACCTGGCAAAGAACTGGTTCACTGCTGCTGAGGCGGTCACTTCAGCTGTCTGGGAGGGAAGTGGTACACACTCGACCCACTTAGTGAATTGATCCACCATCACAAGCACGTACTCGTTGCCACTGTCAGTCCTGGGCAGTGGGCCCAGGAAGTCCAAGTGCACTCTCTCCATGGGAGCTCCTGCATGATACTTTATCATCTCTGCTCGCGCGTGTCGCTGGGGATGCTTGTTCCTGCTGCAGGGCCCACAAGTGCTTACAAAGCCCTCTACTTCCCTCATCATGCCATACCAGAAAAAGCGCTCCCTAAGGCGGGCTTTAGTCCTGCTGATTCCCTGATGGCCTGAGGCAGGGACGTCGTGGCACAGCCTGAGAACTTCCTCCCTCAATTCCCGGGGGACTACCAATAGCCGACTCCTCGACTCTCCCTCCCCCACCAACTTCCAAAGGACTTGGTCCTCATCCTTCATGAAAAATTCCCTGTCAATCCAGTAATTTTTCAAAGCCGGGCTTGCTAGGAACAGCTCTCCCTCCGCCGGCTCTCCATCAGTTGACAGCCATTGGCCAAAGAGCTTCAAGTCCGCATCCTGCTGTTGGCTCTGCATCATCTCGTCTGCGGTCATGCCTACGAGGGACAGGGAACCACTGCCGGTATCTGTAAGTGTCCTAACAACAACTGGTATCTGAGGACTGGTGAGCAGCCGTACCTGGGTTCTGAACGGACCAGATGCCGTGTCGTCACTCTCAAGGTCCACTATCTGGCTGGGTGGCCCGAGAATTTCTCGGGAGACATAGTTCCAAGCCGCCTCACTGATCTCAGGGCTGTGGCCCTCCGGGACGACTCCGGGCTTGCACTGGGCCAAGTTGATAGCCGAGTCCTCAGCCAAGTCAATTTCCTCGTCCGACGAAGGCTCTTCTAAGTAAGTCCAAGTACCCGGGCGGGCGAGTGGAGCCACGTCATCCACTTCCTCCACAAAGGTGTTCCACGACTGGTGAGCCTTCGTGCACTTCAGGCAACCTCCGCAGGGCAGGTCGCTGGGATGAATAGCAAAAGCGGCGCCAGAGGCACAAGATGAGTGTGGCAATCTGGATAGGGCATCAGCGTTGATATGGCGCCGGCCTGGGCGGTGCTGTATTTCCATATTATACTGGCTAAGTTCCTCTAGCCAGCGGGCCAGCTGATCCTGAGGGGATTTGAAGTTCAGCAGCCAAATGAGACTATGGTGGTCTGTCCGGACCCTGAATCTCCTTCCCAGGAGGTAATGGCGGTACATGCGAGTGAACCTCACAACCGCCAGTAGCTCCCGCCGTGTAGTGCAATACTTCCTCTGGTCTCTATTCAGGCCAAGGCTCCCATAAGCTATAGGTTTCTCAACCCCGTCCTGAATCTGGCTGAGCTCAGCCCCTATGGCCTCCCCTGACGCGTCCGTATCCAATACAAACATACCCTCTGCTATAGGCATGGCCAGTGTAGGCGGACTAGTGAGTGCTTTCTTCAAAGCGTCGAATGCTGACCGCTGCTCGTGACCCCATTCAAAGGGTTTTTTCCCTGTCACCTGATAAAGCGGGCACGCTAACTGGGCATACCCAGCTATGAAGGTCCGATGGTAGTTCGCAAACCCCAGGAACCTTTCTACCTCCTTGACATTGGTTGGGGGAGCCCACTCCCTCACTGCTGTGATGTAAGTGTCCCCCATCTCAATACCCTTTCCGCTCACTTGGCGCCCCAAGAATTCAACCTTAGTCTGGAACAGCTCACACTTCTTGGGCTTGAATTTAAGGTCGAACTCCCGGAATCTCCGGAATACCGCTTTCAAGTTGTCCAAATGACCTTGAAAGTCTTTACCGAGGACTAAGGCGTCATCCAGGAAGGCCAGGACTATACTCCATGTGAGTCCCCTTAACACCAGGCTCATGGCACGGGAAAAAGTCGCCGGCGCATTGCACAATCCGAATCCCATACGAACAAACTCGAAGAGCCCGTACTTCGTGACAAAGGCGGTCTTCTTCCTGTCCTTAGGGCTGATCTTGATTTGGTGAAAAGCTGAGTTGGCATCGAGCTTCGAGAACCACACATTGCCAGTTAAAGTGTCTAGACACTCGTCAATGAGGGGCAATGGGAATACGTCCTTCCGGGTCACGTCGTTGAGTTTACGGTAGTCTAGGCACCACCGAACTTGCCCGTCCTTCTTCCTGATCAACACGGGGGCGGAGGCCCACTCTGACACCGAGGGCTGGATCACACCTGCATCCAACATCTTCTTAAGATGTGCTTCCTCTTCGTCCACGAAGAACAGCGGGGTGCGCCTCATCCTCTCCTTAACTGGACGAGCCTCGCCTGTGTCGATCTCATGCTCCAGAGCCGTGAAGTTACCAAAGTCGAATTCCCCCGTAGCAAATACGTCCTGAAATTCGTTGAGCAGGTCTGCGAGCATCCGTCGCTCCTCCGGGGTCAGTTCCTTGGACGAGCGATCAAGGAGGTCCTGCAAGTGTTCGGGGACCTCAGCCCCCGAATCAGTGTGGGGATTAGCCACACTGCAAACATTCCGGACTATGTCCGGAGTCGGCGTCCGAAATCCGGCCTCCGAGGCTGAACCTATCACACTGCCCTCTGGGATGGACACATCCTCGTCCGAGGCGTTGATAATGCAGGTCACTGCTGACCTCCCCCCAGTGTGATAAGTGTGCGGCACCAGTAGTAGGTTCGAGAGTCGTGTGATCTGAGGGCTGACTACGAAGTCTTCCAACTCCTTATCCAAATGACAAGGGCATAAGACGACTGAGGCAGCTGGGACCCTGATAGACTTTGTTACCGAAACCTGAGCCTCCTGTCCCCCTCCTGGGCGTCCGAACGTCATAGGGACCTTCTCCTTCCCCAAGGTCATGGTGCCATGCTCCAGGTCTAAGTGAGCCTTCTGCTGATGCAAAAACTCCATACCTAGCAGCATTTGGTCCTGCAGGGGAGCCACATACAGGTCGACGTTGTGTTCTGTGTCTCCCAGGCAAACTGCCACAGGGCCAATGACGAAGCCCCTCATCCGAGCGTTTTCCCCTGCCTGAACCAAGGTCACATGCTGCCTGATGGGAGGCTTGGGGTCGAGCTCCTCGTAGACCCGGGTGGACAGCACACTCACCTCCGCCCCAGTGTCTACCACTGCCTGTAGTCTGACTCCCTGGACTACCATTTCGACCATGAATCCGGTGGTTGGGCGTATCTGCCCTATAGGCACAGGCAACTCTTCATGGGCTTCTCCCGCATGCCGGCATGGCATATCCACGGTCCCGTCCTCCGCCTGACCACTGACCACCCCCAGCCCACATTCCTCCTTGGGCTGAACCTGCGCCTTAACTGGCTCCGGGCACTCACTAGGCCTGGGCGCGAGATACGCGCCGGCCTGCTCCTCCTGAATGAGCGAGGGCTCCTGATCCGGCAAGTCCTCCGAATCCTCCGGAAATTCCTCCCCATCCCCCTGGTTCTCTGCCCCAAACCTGGGCAGTTCCGGCACCACGATATCCTCAGGGAGCCTGAATCCCGACAACATATCCTTGGGGGAGGGCTCGTATTTGTCCTCCTCCCACCCTATGACCCAGTCATCGGATTCCTGCTCCTCCTCCTCCTCCTCGGATGCCTCCTTGAACCGCACTTGGAGTGTGCCCTTCCTGGAGCGGCGCATGCAGGAGGGCGCCTGCCTGTGTCCTCCTGCAAACCGACTTGTCCCCGTGCGAGCGTCGCACGGCCCTGGCCTAACTGGGGAGCGCTCTGGAGTCAGCACTCTGACTTCCCGCTGCGTAGGCCCTCCGCTAAATTGCGACTGGCGGGTCTTGGTTCCCCGCCCTCGTGGTTCTGACGAACGTTGCTGCGTCTCGTGGCTGTCCTTAGGCTTGGCCTTGGCCCCTTGACCCTGGTTCGCCTCAGTTTTCCCCTTCAGCTCCGGGCATTCCCTCTTGAAGTGCCCCATGGCCCCGCACTTGTAGCAACCTACTGACTTCCGATTTCCGCTCAAAGGTGGCGATGAAGGTCTCCGAGGAGAGGGGGTCCGCCCTCGGAGTTCCTTCTCTATCTCCTGAAGGCGCTGGCGCATCTCCCTGAGTTCCTTGTCAGAATCGGGGGTCTCCTCCTGGGCTACCTGCCTCACATCCCGCCTAGGCTTTGACGACTTAGTCTGCCTCGAATGCTGGTAATACTGCATCCGATCAACAGCTTCCTCGACCGTCTTGGGCTGGCCATCCAGGGCATAGAGTCCTGCGTCCCGGTCCTCGGCGCCATAACACAGCCGCGGAATGGCGTGAGTATGAACATCTGGCACGGATGGGAAGGCTTGTGTGGCCAGGGTGAGCACCCTGTCTGCCCAATGTCTCAAAGACTCGCCTGCATTCTGGGACGCTGACTGGAAGTTCAGCTGGTGTGACAGGTCTGGCGCTGAGGATCCAAAACGTTTCTCAAATCTCCTCAGGATGTCGGTCAATGAGAGGTTGCGATCAGTGTCCAGCAACAGGGTGTAGTAATCACTGGCGGTCCCTTCCAGGGAGAAGCAGAATTGGTCATGCTGTTCAGGCTCGGTCCACTGTTGGCTACGGGCCAAGCGAGCGAATTTGTGCAGGAAGGACTTCCAGCTACTTTTCCCATCGTACCGCAAATCCTTGTACTTAGGCGCGTGTCTTCCAGTGCCCGTCGCGTATCCCCCAGACCTAGGGTACTGAGGGGCGGGCGTGGGGAGGTGGGGCACCGGAGCGGGCCCCTGGGCCAACGGTCCAAGGAAAGGGGTATGTGTGTCGGGAACACCTAACTGGGGCCTAACATGAGCTACTCTACCCCCCTCGTCCCCTAACCCACAGGCCGTGGTGCCAGGATAAGCGGAGGGTCCCTGTTGATAGGGTGGAGTCATCATGGTAGGGTAGGGCATAGGTGTGCTAGCGTAACCGCCAAGCCTAGGGGGTACCGAATGCTGGGGATGGGGGGTATTCCCCCCAGCCCAAGGGTCTTGCACATGTGAAGGATGGGCATGTGGGGGTGGGGACCCTGTGAGTAGGTCATAGCTTTGGCTGGCCTGTGGGGGGTGATAATTCCCATAGGAAATCCCTGGCTCCGAAAAAGGGGCGACTGGGGGATCCTGTCTGGGAGTGGGACGCTGTGAGCGTGAACCTAAGCCCCCCAGGGGTAAACTCTGACTAAGCTGGCCTACTGCCTGATCATCGGCCCACGAGCGAGGGAGTGGGGCCGAAAACCTCCGTGACCCTGGAGCATAGGGATGCAGGGAGGGGGTATGATGTTCCGGGAAAGTCCCTGAACTAAATCCATAGTCGAAACCATCCCCCCTACCCGGTGTGGGCCTTGCCGAGACATTAGGAATAACTGACCCCCCCATGGGGGACAAGAAATCCTCCTCCCACCTATTCCTATCCCTAGACCACGAAGTGTCGAGTCCAGAACCTTTTCTGGGTGAATCTAAGCCAATTAGATTCTCTGCTGAGTTCCACCTACGCCGTATACCCCATTCTGGGCTGTCCCCCTCCCTAGAACCAAGTAGAGTGTCCGAGAACCTCACTCCCCCTCCTGGGGCACCCCTCAACCTACCACCCCCCTCCCTCAAACAGGAAGGCAAGGACGGCGTGACAAAGGGATCGCCGCCAACCAAGGATCCACCTTGGGAATATGGCTCTAACCCGGGACCTGACATACTGTCATAAGCCCCCCCATAACCCCATGGGTTATCAACTCTACCTGAAGCTAACTGCGACAGCGTAGGGCCACGACGCGTGAACGCGGGGGTGTCTGGGTGGGCTCGTAAGCCCAATCCAGACAGCGCCTCATCAAAAGATGTATCCATAATACACAACAATGCACAAATATACAAAAATGCAAATGTCAATAATCTAAATTGATTCTGTAATTAAATATTAAATCCTAAAATAATCACAAAAATCTTAATTTAATTCAAAGTGAAAAAAAAATTTCCAAGTCAAACTGAGACTTCCCGCCAATATGGCGGCTGACCAGCGTGGTGTGAAAAAACAACAAACTGTCAAATCACCGATAAGCCTGTGGCCTCGAGTTGGGCGCCAATAAAGTAATTGGGGTGTTAGTGACCCAGTAATCCCGTGAGTTACCCACAGACTTACCTATGCATTACGCTGAAAGTGCCTTTCTATATCTATGTATCGCTCTTCGTATATATACGTCTGTCTTCTTCAAGCTTTCGTATAAGGATGCCTCTTGGCGGGAACTGTCATCCGGGCTCCGGAAGCTGTCTGCCAAACAGGTCGTACTGGGGACGACTCCCCAGATACTACAATACATTGAATTGACCTTTGCCTGTATGAAATATTCATGATGACTCTTTTTAGTAAGTTGGGAAAAAAAATGTGCACATAAATAAGAATTTCATCGCCATAACTAAGTAATTATACACATGTACATAAACACTGATATTCAGCAAAAACGTACTAGTCATATATTGTGCATGTAAAATATCAAAATCAAATCCAAAATCGTCACTCACTGACTCCAGAAAACTTGACAGATCATCATCATAAATATATGTATACACTTCTGTCTATGTAAATATATATGTGGGATGGGGTATATACATCCAGTCGGGCGCAAAACATATCTTAAAATTTGTAAACAAACTCACATGGATTCTTTTTCAACCGGAAGTACCTAAAATGAAAGTTGATTATGATTAACTCGCACACAGGAGACATTTCGTCAGCAATCTCTACCCAGAGTTGTCGTTCCTTGCTCTCAAATGCGACGACGGATCGAAGCTAACGTTCTATTATGATCCCTAAAGTTTCGGAACGATATAAAATATATATATATATATATATATATGCGCAATACAAATGAAAAAAATATACAATACATATGCAAGTGAAAACTTATAGAATATGTATGCATTGTATTGTACAGTTCATACTAGGTGTATAATATAATTTGTAAAATAATATGTTTAACATATAAAGCATGGCTCAATAAATAAGACTATTCCGGATAGTAACACTGTAACTTTAATTTCTATAAGTGTAACCCAATGACGGAGACCAGTCAGTCTGAGGGCTAAATGTTTTATTAAAATTATTACATGAAAACCTGAAATAAAATGAATTAATAGAAATGTGTTTAAAGACAATGAATAGTACAATTACATATAATTTAAGTTATAATAAATGATTACCAAACACCGGTACATATATTCCCAGTATTAGAAATATAGACATTTGTAGCTAAATAGCCTCAACGTCTGTTCCCTTCTGAATGAGTATCAGAAACTGGTTAAACAAGTATAGGGAAGTCCAGTGGTCAGTTGTGAACACAGTTTTGTAGTTTATATCTGTAACTCAGAAATGTTCTCAGTTTCTCAACAAAATTTCAAATTGATGACTCGTAATTGTAAAAACGTGTTTATCGGTCTAAAATTATATATATGTTCGGTACATGTAAATTACACTCTTCTAAACCCAGTGAAAAGTCAAACTTACAAATATTTCATATCTATTACATTTATATATCATTAAAGCTCTAGCAATAAGGCTTACAATAAAATATTTACATGGTCAGAATTTATATTTATATATATATATATATATATATTTGTATTTCAACCCATAATATTAAGTTTCTGCATGTCAGACGCATATGCCTTTGGTCCACGTAATGTAGTCCCTCTTTTAAAGGACAGCAACTTTTTAATTACCGAATTCAGGGGCGGATCCAGGAATTGCGGTAAGGGGCACAACTATATCACACAGGGGTCCGGGGATCGCCTTTAGTGGGTCCTGCATTTTACAGATTTTATAGGGCTTGAAATATGTCTCCTATGTAGTTATTTTTACTATTTTCTGCCATTTTTGATAAGGTGAAATTAATAAAATAACGCAAATTTTAAGGGTTTTCAGAAAAAAGGTAAGTTTTCCGATAAAAGTAATTCAATAGACCTAAATCAAAAGATTTTGTCATTTATTTCTCCGAGAGTGGAAACAAGTATTGCTTCTATTGTCGTTTACATTTTTCTAAACAAGAAACCACGATTTACCTTAAATTTCAAAATTTTAGTTGGGGGCGGGGGGGGGGGGGGGCTTAAATCCCCCACTTGAATTTAGCGTTCGCTTCGTAACCAGGAGGTCGTGAGTTCGAGCTTCGCCAAACGCTCGCCAATCACGGGTCCTTAAAAATGGAGGTTCCATGTTGCGGCAGGCGTTGGATAAAGAACAGCTGGTGACGTTTCAATATGAGTAAAAAAGTCTCAACGGGACGTAAAACAAACACACATAATCAATGATTTAACAAATTTATTTTGTATTTTTCATCCTTGACCGAGTACCATTTTGATCTTCAATGACTCGATAATGCTAAATGAACTAATGAGTTCCTAATGGCTATGCTAGAATGGAAGGTTTGAGGGAGCGAACGCTTTGTCGAGAACAAACAGTGTTAGGTATAGCAGGGGATAGTTTCGAACTATAGGTCCGGGAATTATAGGCCCGGTCATTCTATAAAATTGGAAATACATGTACATGTACCTCATACTTAAAATGATATTACATTTGTAAAAATGTGCAGAATAATTTTAGGATACAAGTCAAGTGTAGCCGAGTGATTAATAAAAATGATTATATGCAACATCAGATACATATATAACAATAATGTTATATATGTCTCAGGCAAAATGTAAGTGTCAGCAAGATTCCTAGCATATAGATGGATGCAATACACGTGGTCAGTTGCTGAAAAATTCAAATTGTATGGTTAATCAAAATCAACGAAATTTTTCAAGGAGAACTCAACGAGTACCCAGATTTCAATACATAAAATGAAAGTTTACTCGTATGCAAATTTTGATGACTAAAGTGGTTGCCATACAGTTATTTCAATTGTAGTAAACAAAACACAGTCGAAATGGCTCTCAGCGCAGCAAGGGGTTCGGCAAGGTGGTGTATTATCCACTTTTTAAAATCTTGTTTATGTGAATGATCTCATAAATGATTTAGAACGTCATCGTTCAAATACAGGTATTTTGAATGTACGTATCAGCTGTCCTTCTCTAACAGATGACAATCATCATGTATTGCACCATGTGGCTCTGCAAAACTTGTTGAACACAGCAATACCGTTATGCAAATACTTGACATTTTCAATTCATATGTGTGTTGAAGTTCCTCACAAAGGGTAACAAACTGAATAGGAATACAGTGTGGTATTTAGGTCAATATCAGATTCCCTGTGATGAAACCTATAATCACCAAAGTGTAGTGATATACCATAAATGCAAGCTCTTAACAAGAGTAAGTGTAGCGTGTATCAAGGGGAAAAATCTTTATTTGCGCTGTCTGATTTAAGTTCCCAGCACCCGAATCCAATCACCGTATTCCATCTTTACAAACGAATTGTCTTACCATCGGTACTCTATGGATGCGAAATCTGGAACAACTTGTCCTCACAAGACCATAAACAGCTTGGCACTTTTCAACACTTTGGGTGCAAGAATACACGTAACTTACCAAGATTGTGTAGATAAGATATTTACTACATTCTTTGATGTATCTCCTATTACTACAGAGTTAAACACCAGAAAGCTACTATTTCTAGGATGATTGTGTCGTTTGAAAAAAGTATTTTCAACCATCTGTTTTCTTTTTTACACGACCTACCCGACAAGAAAGCAGGATTCGTTCCGGATGTTGCATGAAAAGGTGAAGATAACGAACAGTGATCACTCCTATAAGGAGTACAAAATCAAGAATTGGGCAAATACGGAGTCCTGGATATACATCTGTACCAGAGGTGGGATCAGGTGACTATGAGGAGTAAGTATCTCCCGTATAAGCCACAGGGAATAAGCCCGTTTTGGGCCCGAACTCTGTGATACCATAAATATAGGTATTTTTATGGTATCACAGAGTTCAGGCTAAAACGGGCTTAGTCCCTGTGGAATTAGCATCTATCCTACAATTGTATGACCTACTACATAAGTACCATATTTACAGAGTTGATTGGACGAGGGATATTTTCCAAATAAATGTGCGTCCAAAAAGATCATCAGAAAAGCTGTCAATCTATCACACGAATTTGACAGACAAAATCGAATGACTTTTGACCCTGACTTCATCCAGTTTAGTCAAATATTCTCTTATACAAAACCTGCAGACATTTGGAAACTTCGAATCTCTTGTAATGAAATAACCTTATGCAAGTCCGTTGCCAAACTGCGTACCAACACTCGTGTAAATACATGTACGAATGCTCTGCTTCGTATGTGGGATCCATTTCATCGATGCTTTCCTCCACCCCTGTTATTCCTGTCCATCCACTGGATCCATTCGTAATCAGTGGCGGGATGCCATTGCGAACTTGTTTGATGTACGTCTTTTCGCAGAGCAATGTCAGCTCACAGAGTACGAGTTGTACCTAGTTTTGCTTGGTGGCCACACTTCTACTCCTCTACAGAAATTGGATCATGTCTCTTGTGTTTGTTGAACTTCAGGCTTGCCTGTGCCGCTACAGCTCACTTCAACAAGACATTGGCTCAACTTGGAGTTAATCAGCCATTGCTACAATCACATATCCCTCAATTTTTTCTTACTAATATGTAAATAGTATATTATTTTTTTCTTTTCTTCGTACTGATTTTGTTCTACTCTACATAAAATGTACTTGTAATGCTTGTGATATTTAAATTGTTGTTTGTGATTATTTTCATTTTTTTTAAAATACGTAAAGTGATAAGAGTTTACAGCCAGACAAACTCGCATGCAAATTTCGATGAGTAAAGTGAGAACGTTGTTCTCCAGAATGACACATATCCTAATATCGATGGGATTAAAACGTAATCACGCTAATTTCCTATTTATGTGTTATTCTCAGAGGTGGATAATGAACGCCCCAATTCGAGATATTCATGATCACATGACGTTGCAAACTGAATTAAATTGCATGTGCATGGCGACTTGAAAACAGAGACGGCCTGCAGGTAGCGGGGCACATTCAGCGATACAAGACAGTCAGACGGGAAACGGGGTTGAAAGAATCACTTTGAGCAAGGGGAGGGGAGTTAACTTTACTTTTTGACATGTTTTTGATATTTTTCCCGCGTGCTTCCGCTCATCCACCATAAAACGGCTCTCCTTCATAAATATACATTAGAAAATCACCGCTTTTCCCCTGCATTGAATAGACTAGCACTCCATTAATACTAATATACAATTTGTCAAATATTTGTCAATTATTATTATTCTTACATAGTTTATCATATTAGCAAATATTTCGTCTGGTTTCCAATATGAGAAATACTATTTTTAAAAGTCAATAACTAATATCCATAAATCTTGGACAATACCCATTATATGTACAACAAAAACGACGAAGACTTGAGTAACGATATATACTAGAGCTCGTAAAACTTTAAATACATATGTACAAAGAGTTTTATTCTGAAGACCTGAAAGCGACTAGCATGCATTATAATGTGATTTTGAAACACATTACAAGCAGAAAAGTCGCTTCTATAAAATAATGTCACACATTGAAAAGCATAGGCAAAAATACACATGGCATTTGCGACAAGAAATTAATGAAGAACTACTGACGTTAACTCTGGATTCCCGCCTACATTTTAGCTCGTATATTCTAAAATGCTTTGCAATTTTGCCAATGAGATTTTTTTTTCAGTGAACAGTAGAATTCATTAGTAATTGATTATTAACTTTAATACCAATGTTAATCAATTAACTGCTCTTAATTGTAACTCCTTTTGATTAGGAAGTAGAAAAATATGTTCCTTGAAATAAGATTTTAAAACGTCATATATTTTTTAATGCTTATTGATATCGATAGATAACCTTTTAATTTGTCAAAGTACTTTACATTATTGAGTAAAAAATGGTTAATCTTCATTTTCATAGTTTAACCTCATTTGCATTTGATCAAAGAGTGAACATTCTCGCTGTGATTTGGTCTGTAGACATATCCTCCCCCCCCCCCCCCCCCCCCCCCCCCCCCCCCCCCCCGTGACACAACAAATTTTTGGTGTAAATTCGCTATATGACAATTTATAATACCCATGAAAAGAAATTTGTGTTTCACGGGGGAAGGGATATGTTTTAAAAAATTTACCGTTTTCCATTGATTTCTATAGTGAAATACGTAATTTTAACCCAAATTATAGAATTATCTCTCTTTGATTTGTCAAATAAATCAACGCTTATGAAAATTCATATAAATATCTATATTTTTGACACGAAAAATGATAACTTTTAAAAAAAAACTGATCAGAAGGTAGGCGGCGAAACAATGCTATCGTTCGCAGTTCTTTATTCCTAGTAAAAAGATGAATATAAAAAGATGAAATGTACATTGTTAGAGTGTCTTGTGTTTATGGATTGACAGAAACGCTGAAAAACTCATAATATTTAAAGTTCATCGCCGTTTAATTGTGCAAATTTAAAAATTAATTAAAGCCTTTTTTGCATTATGCTTATATGCATGTACATGTATATAGCAGAAAATAGTGGATTTCACTTAGGTCAAAAGGCAAAGAGAAACCTCGGCGATGATCTTAGGAAACTTCCAATCAAAGAATACTGCAATGTCTTAAACATGAACATTTACTTTTATAGTTTACAAGACGTGAAATAGTACAACGATGTAGCTTCAAAACAACATGTTCCACGTAAACTCAACAATACAATGGAGTAACTCTCAGCTACTTCTCTGACACGTAAACCCAGTTTGTTTATTCAAGGTTTTAAACCACATTTACCTCGAATAGAGGGAGGTTACTTAAAATAGATATGTCCATAGCTCTTTGTCATACAGAAGAATAGGTATTTCAAAATGAAGAAAAATCCTTCGAATTTCAAAATAAAACAATCACGATAGAAAAGCCAAATGTTATGAAAAGTATTAACTCCAGTGAGAATTTGCAAAAAATGGTTATTCAACAATTAAATGTAAAATTTTGAGCATTTCAGTAGCTTTTAATATCAAATGAAAACAAAGTATTGTTAAATGTGGTAGACGAACCGAAGAAGTGTGTCGAGGTATTCATCCTTTCCCGTATAGCATATTGTGTATGAGGGGTCTCCGTTTAAAATGACAGACTTTTTAAAGGACCAACAATTATATCGAAAGTTTCAATGGGTCTTCTATATTTTAACTCATAGGCACAGTTCAATCACGTAAGAGAACGTTATACGTGGCAGATGATTTCGTGTACTCAGAGAATGTGAATCGGATTTCAGATTGTCAAAAAGAGCAGTCATCATGTTTTCTTCAGCTTCTATGGGATCTCAGCAAGGCTCTCACAGCACCGGTTTTGTAGAACTGCGGACAGTTTCAAAGGTAAACATGTTTGAATTACGGAAATCTCTACTCCAGTTTTACGTGCAATGGCCCTTTTTGCGTAAGATTCCTCAACATGGGAACCGCTACTCATCTGAAAAAGAGCTGGTTTATGTTTGTAAGATTCTGCTTACTCCAGTGGAAAGTGCACCATTGTTTTAAATTATTTAAATCTATAAAGGTAAAATCCACTGAGTGTCAGTAATGGAGTCCCAATATTGGCAACTGGTGCAATACAATAAGTTTTGTAACTTTTTTCTCTCTCCATGTGATGTGTTGTGTTATGGCTTCACGATTGGTCATTTTATACATGTAGATGTTTATGTTTTATAAACTTTATGAAAGAAATATATTGAAAAGTTGCATGTTTATGTTTTGTGAAATCAATTGAAAAAGAGATATATGAAGAAGTTTGTTAATTCTAGCATAATTTACCTAAAATAATAACCTTCCACTTTCCTGTTTGCCCTTCACAAATGATGCATCATTTACAGCGCTTAGTACACTATATGGATGTACCTATTAACATTTTAAAAGTAGCTTCTTGTTTCATGTAATACTACATGTAAGTAGTATCACGTGCAGTCATATGCTAATGTTCTTTTAAACCAGGTAAAATATCTAAATTTTCCCCATCTTGTACAGAAGTTTGTGACCTGTTGAACATCCATCAGTTGAATGCAGATATTCAATACGGTTCATACTTTTCGTGGCTAACAATTTTCGAACGTAAATACTTCACAGTCAATAATTTTTTGATATTTATTTATTCATGGACAATGGATATGATCGAGCCACAAGAGTCCGTATTGCTTAACGTTGGATACATTTATTGACCTTTAAAGATAAATAGTCTATGTTGTTAAATTCACAGGAACACCGGGGGATTTAACTCTACGTATACAAATCATGATTACTTATCCTTTCACGTATCTATTTAAATCTAAATCCAACCTTCAAAAAAACACCGAGTCTTTCTGCGGCGCCGCTATCGTGTATTATACATGTATATGATTGATATTGCATAGGCATGTCTGAATATACATTAACCTTCACAAGGTCATTATATTTTCAGGATCTGAAGATGTGTAAGTTGTATTATACAGTGATACATTATCTGAAGCAACGCATGGCTTAATTTTGCACTTCATTTACAGAATACAGAATTTATCTATTTTATTACGCAAGTTTAATTACAATACAACCCTTTTTCCTGTTAAGGATTCTTATACATGTACATGCATGATATCGCTGCTTGTTTGCTTTATCCAAAACCAATGGTATACGAACTAACCTCACTCACCTAAAACACTGTGACAATTTTTAAATCGATACCTTTTCTACCCTTTTATTCGCATTTTAATTATAACTAATTTATCAACATTTATTTATATTTTGTCAGTAATTAACCTTGTTGTTTCAACGTATTTTTTTTTTTTTTTTATAAAAGCACTAACCTCTTGGCATCGCAACCAAGAAAGATTGATGTATGTGTTGTTCAACATCCCTCTCGAAAATTTTTCACTCATATGGAGACGTCACCATTGCCATTGAAGGGCTACGAAATTTAGGCCTATGCTCGGCGCACAGGGGCTAAGCCCGTTTTGGGCCCGAACTCTGTGATACCATAAATATAGACAAGGGTCTAACTCTGACACAGATAAAAAACTAACCACTCGCTTCAAATGCCTAAAAAATCTTAAACTAGGTAAACTATGCGTAATTTGTCGTTTTCCTTGCATAGATTAATGTTTTAACTACTTGCATGCCAAATTTCAAGTCACTGGTTCTTAAAATAACAAAGATATACGTCATCGTTCTCTCGATTTCACTTGTTTATTTTTACTAGGACATTTACCGGTCCAGGTCACAGAGTCGTTTCTCGCCTATGACAGCAGCGAAATTCAGACTAATATGGAAGATTTCGGACCTGTCAATTAAAATTTCACATCAATTATACGCTACTTACTTCCTCATATTTTAATAACGTTCTTCGTGTAGACGTTACACGACTTATTTTTCCTCAGCAGCATCAACTGTTGACAAGAGCTGCCGTTTTAATGAACGCACTAAATACCCGATATACTTAAAATCTCAAATACACAATGTACCTTAAAACTGATAAAAACATTATTCTTGTGATATTGCACTTAGAGAAGGAAATTGAACATTATTTCCTGGCTTTTTTAATTTTTTGTTTTTGTTTATTCTATTTCATTTAGATTATTATTACCCATTTTCCCCTTCTTTAAAGTTTTAGACATTTCGGGTATTTAGTGTATTCATTAAAATGGCAGATGTGGCTCGGCGCATACGGCCTTTGAGCAGGGAGGGATCTTTAACGTGCCACACCTGTTGTGACACGGGGCCTCTGTTTTGCAGTCATCCGAAAGACCGTCCCATTTAGTCACCTCTTACGACAAGCAAATGGTACTGACGATTTATTCTAACCGTCACAATATGAGTGAAAAGCCCCGGATCATAGCTGGCACCACTCTTTGTCGTTCGTCAGATTTTCTCCATACATAATTTTTTTTTATCCTGGTCTATAATACTCTTCGTCTCGTCGCTAAGAATAACCTTACTCCAATTATTATGCACATTTCAAAGCAACTTTTGTCGACAGAATCTCAAGCTACGAGAGCGGTTCACCTCCCTGATCGTAATCGCTTTGGAAACAATATGTCGTTTGTATTTGTTTTCAAACAATCTTCTCACAGTCCTAAATGATGCGCTAACAACATTTACCCGTGAGATTTTCTAATGTCTACCGACTGTTGTTACAAACCGTCGTTTAACTCTGTCATCGAGTTTTCTCTGCCTGCCGCTTCTCGGTAAGTTTTCAATATTTCCCCGCTCACAAAACCGCTTTAAAGAAATTCTAACTGTTCCTCGATTTAAGCCTGTGATTTCCGAGATTTTGTTACTAGAATGGCCGGTGTTTGTAAACTTACAAGTTTCTCGCCAGGCATATTTCCAAGCAGACGATATGTAAACAATATATGTACCGGAAATAAAATAAGATCGCATTTCAAAACCGTTATCAGTTGGTGTACTTGATTTCCGGATGTTTAACGAATATTCAGTTTCTATATGTGCTCAGCCAATCACATTGCGTGTTACAAGTAGGCCTAAATTAAATTATTGTCAATCAATGTAGCTCCATCCTTATGTGATGCCATAGCTCTACTTCATTAAAAAAATTTGCATGATGGAATTATATATTTTGGAGGAATTTTATTCATTGGATATAATGAAATATTTGGTTTTTAAAAACGATTTGATATATTGAAAAGGTTGATAGCGAACCAGCGGGAAGAGGTGGTTCGCACTGCGAGCTCGAATGACTAGAGCGCGCGAAAAAGTCCATGCCGGAGCTTCTGTAATTTATTGTTACCATTCTCAGAAGACCCTAATCAAAAGTGGTGGAGATCTCGCACGGTCACATCTAATTGATCTCAGATTACGAACCTAAGGAGATTATCTCAGTTTCATCCTAGTCTTGTGGTCCCCTACACAATGCATTGTACTGCATTAGGCCTAATGTGTAACGAAATGTATTACCGTAGTAAGAAGATTTATATTCCGCAATTTTGAAATAGAAAAACCCATATACGAGCAAAAGCTCTGGCATTCCGTAGCTCAGTTTTTGTGACTGGATAATCATTGAAATGTCTAATGGAAAACACAACATTTTAAGTGAACATGTCATTTATTATCATGATCAAACAAAATGACGTAATAACCTTGCGTAAACCATTTGTTTTCTTAAGTTTCCGCACCATGGAAACCATAGTTTCATGCAGTGAATTATATATTTATATAAAGCAACAGTCAGAATTAAAATTTTGTCATTTTAACCAGTAGTTGTGTATTTTTATTATGCTCGGTTTTCTGATTTTGATATAAACTTTTGTTTTTTGTATGTCTGACATCTTTTAAAATTGGCAACATAATTATATATTTTGTTTGGTTATTGATTACATCAACATCTATTAAAAGCGAAAATAGATATAGTTTTCCTACTTAGAACCATTAATTTTGATAAGTCACATGAAGA
Organism: Ostrea edulis; assembly: GCF_947568905.1. Lineage (NCBI taxonomy): Eukaryota > Metazoa > Mollusca > Bivalvia > Ostreida > Ostreidae > Ostrea > Ostrea edulis. Next base: position 72,152,558 of record NC_079164.1, on the reverse strand, counting down.
TGGAGCTACCTTCAATAATTATTGAACAGGTTGCATAAATGTAAAAGTTATCGCTCTTTTTGTACCTTTCCCATTCTATTTCAAACCAGATCCTTTGATCCACTCGCGTAGATCACTACCTTATGTAGCGATCTAAGTGAGCAGATCAAAGAATCTGATTTCAATCAGATTATATTTTCACATGATTTTTTCTTCTTCAGTTCATGCACATTTGAAATGCTGATATGTTTGAAACCTCTATTTTACAACATTTATGGAATATTCAAGTATTTTGAAATAATTCCTCTATAAAGAGCATAGTGTTAAGAAAGACGAATGGCAATGATTTGCAATTTTTAAAAGGTAGATTGTCTTGAATACATATATTTGCATGAATGTATTTGGTACAATCAATCTATCCATATACAGCAAACAGTCCATCCATCTTACGGGAGCGAAAGGCATCTTATTTTTAGAAAGTTTTTAATATTTAGGATTTTACCTCCTTGGATTTTGAGCACAAATCAATGCATAGGTTGCTATGGCTGTGTAGGTACCTCAGATTTTGAAAGTGTTTAGAAAGGACTATATTTTGTAGCGGAATGATTGCTTACTCAAAAAGACCTAAATATGTACGATTTTACAGTTTTGTCTAAAATGTCGTCAATATCTATACTCCTGGACGTGTGTTTTAATTTTGTAATTTATGGTACAAGTAGTAGAGACTTGAAACTAATTCGAATGTTGTTAATTCATTGATTTGGTAGATATTTATTTCAAAACAGAACACAAATTCTTAAAAGGTCTATATCATTTAACCAAAAATTTGTATGAAAATTTTGAAAAATTGAATACAATACATGATATTTTCAAATTTAATTTCCATTTTCAATTTTAAGGCAATTTATGTGCAATTTTAAAAAAAAATTACAATACTTCTACATATCGTAATTTTAAAATACGTTCTACTAAACTCACAAATTCTAAATGATGAGTTTTCCCGAATGTCAAGTGTGAAAATGTTATTTATTTTCAACCTACTAGCATTGAACTTTTATATCTGTATTGTTAGAAGGCATGACAATGTATTTATTTAATGTAATGATATTTATTCTTTATGTTGGGTTGACACCAGCAGACAAATTGACTTTATGCGAATAAATCGTAAGTGAATTCTACATGCAAAAAAGGTCAAGTTGAAAATACTATAGCTCATTATCAAGCTATGACCCCAATTTTCTTTTTCATTTTATGATTTTCCTTCAATGCAGAAATAAAAGAAATATACTTCCCCCCAAAAATGCGAATACTCAAAAACCCTAAAAATTATACATCAAGCCCACAGCCAACATCTATATCGCGCAATCCACGATCCAGAATGTTTTTATTTATTTATCAATTATTATTTTTGATTATCAATAATCCGTAGTCACGCATACTATTTTACCGTATAATTAGAAAGTGGATCGCAGATTTGGGCGTTTAAGTTAGCGTATTTATATGGAAATGCTAAAAAGTTATGAGTCAATTACGTCATAATGAGTACACATTATTGAGCATTACGAATTCTTGTAGATTTTTCTAAGGAACCATTGATGGTCAGATAAATTCAATAGGAGTACGTAACAAACCATATAACCACTTAGCTGCAGAACTGTCTCTGAAGAAATATTGTGACTGACAGAGAGCTACATATCCACCTCTTATAAAAACCATTGATTTACGGCTCACAAAAAGCTGCGCACGGTTGAGGCCTGATATCGTTATATTCTTGTGTTGCTGTCGCATACATTTAATATCAAAAAATTCTTAACATATTTTCCTACTATTTTTATGTCCAAACATACTTTCAAATATTCATTATAAGGGGTGGATCTGTAGCTCTCTGTCCGTCACAATATTTTTTTCAGAGAGCTACAGATCTGCAGCTAATAACCACTTTATCGCATCCATATCTCTTACATGTATTTTCATTAGTTAAACCTGAAGTACAGCTACTTTTCCCCTTAACCGATCGTGGTAGCTCAGTGATTAGAGCATTCGCTGCGTAACCGAAAAAAAGTTCGAATTTGAGTCCCGCTCTTTCTATGGTTTTGTCAAATATAAGCCGTAAAAATTGATAGTGATTGCTCCTTCGCCAAACGCTCGACATTTAGTTGTAAGAGTTAATGGTCCTTCAAAGCGGAGGTTCCGTGTCGCAGTAGGTGTTGCCACAATAAAGACTTAATCGTAACTACTCAGTTATTTCCGTAACCGGTTACGGAAAAGGACGAGCGTGTGATTAGATTGGTTAAAGACTCTCATTGCTACGGGCCTGAGCGCTAAGCATAGGTCTAAATTTGTGGTAAAAACAGGCAAAATCTATTCCATCTATCCTTGAACACACTTAATTCAGTGTTTGATGAAAATGTTATTCAATATCAAGAATACGGACTAATTAATACGACAACTAGGGCAATTTTAAGCATGTATCCCAAAAATATGCGTTTTTATGTAATGACATTTCGATGTCATCACGCGAGCTTTTAATGATCATATGGTAGAATACAAACGTATACGGTGACTCAAATTAATACTAGATGTGTCGTCACGACACGAATGTCCCCGCCTGCAGAAAAGTCAACTGCAGGAAATCCATCGAAGTATACTACTTCAGGTCAACAAACCGGAACAAAACTCAAATTCGATCTGTAACTCATCAGTATACATCTGCATACAAAAAAAAATCAATTCAATATCGCAAGGCGTTTGGAAAAAAAAAAGAAAGAAACTGGTCGTAACTATTTTTTCCACATTAAAGGGGCACAACTCCATAAAAAAATCAACCAAGCGGAACAAAACTCAATCTGGATCTGTATCATATCAATATATACATGTACCTACAAAAAATCAATTCAATATCTCAAGGCGTTTAGTAAAAAAAAAAAAAAAAAAAAAGGTCCGGAAAACTGATCTGAACACTAATTTTTCTACGTAGAGGGACACAACTCCATCAAAAATCAACGAACCGGAACAAAACTCAAACTTGATCTCTAACCCATTAATATACATCTGCATACCAAATCTAAAGACGTTTAGAAACAAAAAGTCCAGAAACTGGTTGTAGCTGTAATTTTTCTACGTTAAAGGAAAACACTCCTGTTCAGAATTTACTTGTAATTTAAAAAAAAAAATCCCCTTTAAACGAAACTATTACTAATATATTTAACCTGTGTTAACAAAAACATGACACGAGCCTTGTATTGTGAGCTCTGTATCTCTCTTGTAACTCGGCAACTGACGTTCAAATTTTGGCTGACCATTAGAAATACCTATATATGAATCATGCAATCGAATGTACATATACCTATCCGAATAGGGAGGAAAATATTCCAAATTATAAAAACTTATGCTAGAATTGTATCTTATCCTGCATGAAATGATTATTCGAAGAAATGTTTATTATCACCAAGTACATATTTTTTTATACTTAGGTAAGCGTGTTGTAAATTGTAAATTTTGTAGCTATCTGTCTTGATAATGTAAAAATGGAACCCGGTAATTTCAATTTTGATTTTAGAATTTATGAAAGTGATCCGAGTTTCAAATTTTTTTTTATTAAACACGTTCATGACTTCACTAGGACATGAAACTATTGCGTAATCCAAAGAAAACGAAAATATGAATAAATGAATAAAAACTCCAAAAAAGATAACAGGAAAGTGATGCTGAAAGAAATATTAAGGAATCTTTTTATCATGGGTTTGTTAGGGGTTTAATCCAGAGGGGGTATTTCAACCAGACTATCTGCTTCATTTATAGTACAATTATTGTGAAGATGCACTCATGCTATTCATAACAAGGGGATATTTAAAACTGTCTGATGTTAATTAAAAGAATGATCACGGAAATAAAATGATTACTGCCGCGTGTACATTCAGAAGTTATGGTTATATTATTAGATTATATTTATAAAGTACATGTACTCGTAAATATATACTTGTAGATATAATGTATACTGTTTTTCCCTCTTTATTTTAATTCTATCTAGTGCGTGTAATATCAAGACTGTGTGAAACCTTGTGATATCTTTTTCAATGTTTGCAATTACATTCTTATTTTAGAAAATAAGACGTAGGTTCGAATATATAGAAAACATTGATTTTCAATGAAATACACAAAGTATCATTTGAATTCTTTTTATATAGAACGCTGATAATGTACCTGAGCTTTCAACGTGTAAACAAGAAACAGGAATCGTGATACAATAGCCGTAACACTGGAACTATCCAGGGACCAACACGTAGGTTCAGTAGCGTGCTTGTAATCTTAAACAGCGCATAGTCATCCAGTTCCATCTCTGCATTTAGTCTAGTATATAAGTTATGGTACTTCATGGTGTGGTGCAGTTTAAGGGAAACATCAATAAATATTGTCGAACCTTTGTATCTTAAACAAGCACTAGCTTTCACTTTGGGAGATGTCAATTTTTATAGGCAATCTTCTATCACCATTACGTAGAAATCTATTGGCTATTTCGTAATTCTAATCGCTCATTATCATGGCATTTGTTCTAATGAAGTAACTTGAGAATATTGCATCCATGTCTGTCACCTACAGCGAATCTTAAGAAACATCGTCTCCTCAATTCCCCTAGGCATACTAGTCCGGTAAAACGAATTCAAGATCGGACTGGTCTTCTGAGTATCAATGGTGAATAGCGCATCCATCATTTTCTTAAGTGGCTGCCTTTCGACCTTGGTAATAAACATTTTGTCGTGCTTCTTTTGCACAAAGAAGACACTTTCGATTTTTTTGTTGCAAAACCGCTTGTCTTGAAAAGAAGTCACATAGAGTTACAGCAACGCCTCAGTTCATTTATAAGAAATTGGTGTCTTAAATTTGGTTCCTAATATTGTTAGCACGGACAGATTCGTTTTGCAGTGTTGTGCGTCATTTAGTGTCTCCGAATCGATTCAATGGCGGACAAGAAACTGGCAAGTGAAATTGTGCTACATCATGGGAAATACATTGCGTGTTGTAGTTTCAACATAATAATTCAGCAAATAGTTTAACAAAATTATTATTATTACATTCATTTAATTGTTTATAAGACGAACCAATTTGCACGTTTTAATAAGAGAAGTACAATGTTGTTCTCATCGACGCTTGCAGTATCCATATTGCATATCTTCCCAAACTTCAGTTTTGCATATCTTCCCAAACTTCAGTTTTGTTTCTATTGCAATACAAATCTTATGCATACACACCACTTAATTATTTTACATTAACATTTCGACTTTGATACATGTACAAATTGTAATGATAGCAATTTCCTCATGAACGCGCTGCTGTTGTGAACAAGGTGCGTATGAATATTGATAAATATAGTACGTCTATTTCAACGACTGAGAATACCGACAGTAAGCAAAATAGAATGTAAATATTAAAAATAACTTCATATTTCAAAATACATGAAGGTATGAATTGCGATGTTTCATGCTTGCATACTTTATTTCTTAAATATATCATTTATACAATGTTAATGTTCAGACAATTCATGAATAATCATGTCAGCGATTGACAATTCTAATTATGGATTCATTTCGTACTTTATCTAAGAAAGAGATCTATCTATATTATCAAGTGCATATTGTAGAAATAATATTGCTGAATCTCCCAGAAAAGGTAGGATTTTTATCATTATTTTATATACCAATATAACTTAACATTATGCAATTTTGTTATACCATGCTTATTTCATACATTACTGTGAATACCATATACATTGTATTTTATTGGAATTATTCTACAGAATACTGCGAAGAGCATCTGCACAATGACTTGCAAAAACCGCCCCTTCAAATTACATGATCCAATTTCCAGTTCATTTGTGATTTTTTTCTTTTGTTTGTTGTATTGAAGTGTCACACATTTAGATATACGCACACCACATATATTAAAGGTTCTTTATCGTACTAACTCCTGGCATGACAAGGGACTTCCGTCTCATCCAAAAGACCTGTTTGAAGGCCAGTCACTGCATATTTTAAGGTCTTAGGTCGGACTCGGCCAAGGCACGAGGGGGGGGGGGGGGAGGGGGGGACTTGAACGCTTCAACCACTGAACCACCGCGACTGGTCATTCATTAATTAATTTATAAACATGTATGCATACATGCATCATTATCAGCCCTAATACACGCACACAAACAACATATAATAATATGTATATCAGGCTCGTTTACGGCAATATGAAGATATTTTTGACGCATGCTAAGTTTTTCTCTGCAGATTTTTGTAAAATGCTAATCCTCTTTTTACTAAATACATATGTATGCATAAGGTGTTTTCAATTTGATATGTTTATGCTTAGAAGCGCTATATACATCAACACTTTTATATGCACATGTAATCATTGCATGATTTATAAAAGAAACATGTAATACGCATGCCTATACTATCGCGGTTGCCATGTTTACTACTAAAAGTTCAAGATTTATGTATTATACATCACATCAACATTTCCGATGTAATGATAGCCATTTCCCCATGAATGCATTGCAATAAAAAACAATGCACGTATGCTTTTTGGTGAGTATAGTAAACCTATTTAATTCTGATAGTAATGAAAGTAGAATGTAAATGAAAGAAATAAAATACACGGGGAGTAGAAACTGCGATGCTTCACGCCCGCATACTTTTTATGAAGCGCCAGTTTTAACGCGTTTCATGAGATATGCTGGCTTGATGTCCTGCAGTTCATACCCTCATGTACTTTCAATGACATGTCAAGCGTTGCAAAATTTAATCTTTTCCATAGTACCAATATATATGTAGCAATATTCCATTATCACCTGCATGTGGTGTTTATATCTCTCAACTGATTCGATACGCAAGGATTTTGTTCTGCTTGTGGTCAGTTTTTAAATCGAGGCA